>NC_043983.1:23972320-24092320 GCF_902150065.1 Myripristis murdjan | reverse complement strand
AAAAAGATGAGTAAAGCAGACACTCTGGGTACGTGCTGCTCTGTGGTACTAACTGGGATGACGTCGATGCAAAGAGATGGCAGCTTTATGCTTCATGGGCCACGCGTGCCATTTCGTTTGAGGTAAAGTCTTAAAACGTGCTGATTAGTTATGTTTTATTCTTTTTGTTTGCTTCTCTCTTGTTTCAGTAAGATCGGTAAAATCTCTGTACATTTTGTACTTTTTGCCACATTAGTTTTAATAACATTTACATCCTTGCTCTCTATAGAGATGTCTGTTAATTGAAACAATAACTTTTTCAACTTCGAGTTTTCAGAACTTCGGGATGTGCCCGAGGACATGGGAGAGGCAAAGTGTGTATGTAAACTAGGTTGGGGCAAAAGGGAGAGAAAAGGAGTGATGATGCATTTGTGCTCACTTTCTAAAGGCAGCATGCATATATCAAATATTTAATGCAAAACACCTTCAATAAATTCACACATTTTGTTGATGAAAATACCGAGTCATTTTAATCGAATAATTTCAAGTTGACGGTGACGACTGAGAATTTTAAGTCCTATTTTTCATTTGCAAAATTACCACTTTGTTGGGGTCATGAGGCCTATGTAATGCTCATGTCTTTGGTTCGGTTATCCTTAGCTGAAATGTCAGCTACAGGAACTTCAGTTTTTTTTTTTGATTCAGCTAGTCTGTGCTCATTCAGTGACAGAAATCACAATGTGGCACTGCCGCTCTTCACATCATCACGCATCATCACACATTCCTGGCAAATGAAAAAAATAAATAAATGAATAAAAAATCTGGATGCTGCCACAGTTTTCTTTCAGTCAGTCGGACAGACAGTAATCAAATAGAGAATAATCGCTACTTCTTGCTCGCAACAGACCGCAGGCTAAAAGGCAGATAGGACTGTTGTGCTCAGCTCAGCTTGTACAAATGGTACTTTAGAGCTCTTGTTATTGGGTGTAATGAATGCGTGTGCTTTACTGAATGGGCTGAAAAGAATACACAGCTGATACTTCACACGCACACACTGTACGCATACAAAAAGACTCACACACACACACATACACACAGGCACACCGTTGAAGAGTAATCACTTAATGGCACAGCTGTATTCACTCCAAGAAGTATGAAGGAATGCTGGCACACACCTAAACGTGAGTGCATCATGCAAACGCACGCGCGCACGCACACGCACACACACACACACACACACACACACATTAATACATTAATGACAGTTCACAGTTGACATTCTGCTACCAAGTATGAATATACACATGAATATATGTAACCTCCTCCTCTCACTCTAAAATGAAATGGCGACTAATTGCTCTCGTTCTTTCGCTCTCTCCAGCCCCCTACCCCCTTCCCTCTCTCTCTCTCTCTCTCTCTCTCTCCCTTATAGCAGGGAAAGGCATGTGTGCAGGTGTGTGCATGTGTGTGTGTGTGTGTGTGTGTGTGTTTATGTGTGTGTGTATCCATGATGGAGTACAAAGGAGGAGAACCAGGTCAGTGGCCTATTCTTACTTCCTTATTTAATAATGGGTAGAGACAAGGTCATAACTAACTACTAGTGATAGGGAGATCCATTATAAATCTTCCATGTTGGAACACAGAGTCTTACTTTTACAAGAACCAAGAAAACCGGTCAGACAGTATCTCCATTCATTTTGTGATATTTTCTGGTACATCTGGGCTCAAACATGACAGCAGTATTGCCAAAATCCCAGCTGTAAATTATACAAAAACAGAGCAAAAAGGTTGACACACAGTTTCTGCGCTGCCTCAAATTTGACGTCATCACCTCAGAGATGCAATTGCAAATGTCACATTATCATTGGAGGCTTGATGGCGAGACAGATGAGGGGGAGGGGGGTGTAGAGAGAGAAGGAGGAGAGGGAGGGAAGGGGGGGAAGCAGGGAATATAATGAAGACAAATGGCTTTCCTGACGTTCCTGGATGCTGGCTCGAACGGCTGCATGTTCTACAGGAATAGTGCCTGCAGTGCTACATTGGCAGGAAAATTAAGTGAAGCAATATAAATGAGCCAGGAGCCATGAGGCAACCAATTACTGACTATTGATTGTCGGAGAAAAAAAAAAAAAAGGAAAAAAAAACTGATGCATATCTTTTAACAATGGTTAATGCTTACTGGTCAATCTATGACGCGATTTAAGATCAGTACTGAAATGTGTTCTGAAATAAATATGCAATGTCATGGAGGAAATACCTGCCTGAAACTGGATTAGAAATGCACCGGATACATTCAAATATAAAGTATGTGAGACAACAATCGAGCCTAGGTACGTTTATTTGTCTTGCTCTCAATTAGACACAAAGAGCTATACAATGCCAACATTATAAAACAAATAATCCCATGCAGCGCGATTGTTTTGTGATAAACCCGACACAAACACAAGATGCAGTCTTTCAACTGCTGGCAACGGCAAAGCGAGATCTTGTGTTGACTTGCTGTTGTCCATCAACTTTTCAGAGAATAAAAGTGTGATTTCATTTGTGTTGAGCAGTCTCTTGTGCTCATCTCACTGCCTGTCTCTTTTCTGTCTTTCTCTCATGGTTATTTCCCAGAGCTGGTTCAAACATTTGTATATGGAAACTGAGTGAAACACGCACAGGCTCTAAAAAATATGAAAATGTACATATGCTCACGTCCACACAATATGGGCATATGTAATCTATCCATCCAAACAGTTCATGTGTTATTTGGTGAGGTTTCCAGCCTGTCGTGGTCTTCCAGTACAATGGATATACGTATGTGGAGATCCAAATCACAAAAATTTGCATTGGAAAAACCCATCAGTAGCAGCTCTTAACAATGACAGGGATAGCTGAAATAATCCACAGCCCTTAGAGGCAAAGAGTTTCATTGGGAGATAGCTCCCAACATTGCTTTTTTTTTTTTTTTTTTTTTTGTTAGGACATTTAAGCTAAGGTAAATAGCTCTCTCCTCACAGAGCAATGTCTTTATTTGTTCTCACTGGGCACTAACTGCACTATGGTTAATGTGCTGTTTCTCAGTTTGTCCACCCAACTCCTCGCTCTTCTACCCTATTTTTTTGGTATACTGTTCCTTTAAGGCTGTGCTTCATTTTGGGAATGCGGACTTTCTGATTTTCATCCAAACACAGCAAGATAACCTCCAGTTCATAATCATTCCTTGTTAATTCCTGATTAAAAGCTTAACTGGTGGACTGGAGCTACAGGTGAGGAGATGAGGTCCCCTTTGTTTAAAAAAACAAAACAAAACAAAACAAAACAAAAAAAAACATTAAATAAACAATATCTTCCATCCCTTTGGTGGTGGTATGTGAACAAAGGTAAACAAGGCATTCGAAGGCATTACTGCTTTGGCTGACAACATACAGTGGAGTATGGCTAGAAACGGCATCCAACATGTCAGCTGTGTCATTGACACCTTGAGTTTTCATCCCCCTAGCACCTCCACCCCCTCTCAACACAAACACACACACACACACACACACCTTCACCCATCTGGAATAGTTAGCTTTCTGCTCAGTTGACTCAGTACAGGGAAGATGAGCGAGAGATGGAAGGAGCTGAAGCGAGTCATGCAGAATAGCAGAATGACAAGGCTGAGGAAAAGGAGAGGAACGAGGAGCGGCGGCGAGGAGGAGGAGGGGACGGAGGGACTGGGGTTAGTACGTGATGAAGAGGAAAAAAATCCCCTTAAAGGGATATTGTGACATTTTTGTATGCTATTTCCTTCATCAAACATTTGTCATAATGTAGGGTGTGTGTGTGTGTGTGTGTGTGTGTGTGTATGTGGGGGGGTGCCAACATATTTTTGTTGGTAGTTGAAACATTTTTTCCTCTACAATGTGACAAGTATCCACCATAGAAAAAAATCAGTTCAGTGTTGGCATGTTTTTTATTTAATAATATGCCCCATAAATGTGATTACTACAGTAAAAAAAAGAAATGCCTTAACAGAAAACTGAAAAGAAGATGTGTGAGTCAGCCTCTGAACTTGTGAATCTTACAACACATCAGAGTCGGAGAGACTTCATTTGCACATTCACAAGATCTTGTCTACAAGACTGAGGTTTTTCAATGATATCTGCTGAAAAAGGGAAAAAAAAAAAAAAAAAAAAAAACCTTAAGTCAGTTCATGGGCACCAAAACCAAAAGTTCATGAGGCCAATAAGTGACCCAGTGGCCAAGTTTCCTTCAGAGAGCTGGACGTCATTACATAACTGTCCCCTTCAAATAAGACTGTACAAGCGTGCCCGCGCGTGTGCACACACTCACACAAAAGCCAAGTAGAAACAGCCTCCAATAAGAGGAGGCCGGGTTTTACAGAAGAGAGCCCATCACTCTCATTTATCAACATATTATAGGAGAAAACGTTCAAAAGCCTCAGGAAAAACTAGTTTCAATTTCATGACAGAAATTTGGCCCATTTGCTCGGTAATGAAGTAATGTTTTCTCCTTTTTTTTTTCCTGTGTGTCTCTCTGGATGTCGTATTGAAGTAGGCCGCTGACGTAAACACTCCCGCTGCAACACTAACAATAACAACGTCAAGCTTTCCCTGACGTTCCTATAAGGACGATTTTGGGTGAGTCACAGAGGCGAGTGGAGAGCGAAACAAATCAATAGCAGACGGGGTGCTGGATGGATTAGTGTGGCCTGATGGATATTTGGGTTGACATTTAAGCTAAGGTAAATAGCTCTCTCTCCGCACAGAGCAATCTCTTTATTTGTTTTCGCTGGGCACCAACTCCACTGTGGTAAATGGTCTGCTTCTCAGTTTGTCTATCCATCTAACTCCCTCTGTTTATGTGAACAACCGTCCCTCCAACTCTTCGTGTGTCTTTTCTACTCTTCACCAATAACTCTTTGTCCTCTAGAAAGCATTTCATGGGCAGCAACATGCAGAAAGTGGCCAAGTTCAAGGTCAGTTAAGAAATTCTTGCAAAATATGAAATTACAGCACTTACAACAGCTTTGGAAACTGATGTCAGAAGGACATTTATGCCTGGATTTTATAAAATTATGCAGTTTACAGATTTGAATGACTATAAACACTGTATCAAAATGTTTGCTGAGTAAAGAGGCCTCTTTCCCTGCTTCCTTTTCATTCCTGTTATCTTTTCACTCCATTCCTCTCCATTGCCCCCCTGCAACACCCCCACCCCCACCCCTCCACAAAATATACACTTCCCCCTTTCCCGTCAGCATTTTCATTCCCTTCCATCTCTTTCAGCCTAATGTACTGTGTATGTCTAAGTAGAAGAAAGAACAGCAATACGCCTCCGTCGGCCATCAAACATTTACATCATGTGGCACTCACTGGAGTGCAAGAAGGACAGAAAGAGAGAGGGGGGGGGGGACATATAGGAAAAACCAGAGAGAAAGACAGACTAAAAAGAGATAGAGGGATAGAAAGGGAATGAGAAAAAAAAACAGAAAGGGCATATAAAGAGAGAGAAAGGAAGGCTGATACACAGTGAGACTGGGAGAAAGACACAAGCAGAGGCAGACAAAGAGACATGGAAAGAAACAGACAACAACAGAAGAGGAGAGAAGCGATGATCCAAGGGCTGAATAGAACAAATAGAGGAGCCATTGTGTGAAATAAAGGAGAGTGCCAGCAGGTCAGGGGTTCACTGGCCACTGGTACGCAGTAGGGACCAAATACTGCTAGCCAACATTGGGGTGGAGATGAAATTAATTATTGATTATGCAAGACTTTAGATAATGTGTTGCATATTCTGGATGCAAGACTGGCAATGCATCTTCATTTAAAACTTTCTCTGATGGCACAACGTCATCAACAAAAAAAAATTGATTTCTTTTTTCACTGATATCACTACAACTCACAGTCGTTAGTTACCGATCATCACTTTTTTATCAGATATAAAACTAGGCAACTTTAAACTAATGCTCTTTTTCATGTACAATTATGGTGTTTATTGTCAACATATCTTATGACAACTGATTTCCATGACATTAAGGAATCCAAAACAGCAGGTTAATTGATATTTTCAACCGATTTCTGAAACAGTCAAATTATTTCTGGGTTAATGTCACTGACACATATAATGAGGGAGTGTTCACCCTTAAAAAGTAGGCTAAGGCCATTTGTGTTAGTCAAGATTGTAGGAGCACATATTAATACAATATATTTCAATATTATCATATAGGCTGAAAAGAAATGTGATACAAAAATGTGCTCTGAAACTTTGTTCATGGATATAAGGAATCAAAAATGTGTATCACCCAAAGAATCACAATGGGTGCTGAGAACTTCTAGCATCACAAATTATATCTTATTATATTAAGTATCAAACTTCAAAATGTTGATTTCGGTTGCTTTATACATTGCGACTTATGCATAAGATCTGAAAATATGACTGTATAATGATATAATGATATTTTTCTATTTGACATACAGCTTTTCCAAGGTCTAGCACAAGTGGGGATGCAAGTAGGTCATAAGGAATGCTTGGCTGCTATTATGCAGGAAGAAACCCTGGAAAGATGTTTATTTGTTTTTTCTTCAAGCTAAAAATGATGATGTTATTTTGGGGCAACGAGAATCTACAGTTTATTTGGTGAAACGTTAAAAAGGCAACGAGCATAAGGTAGTGTGACAGGAACCAAAGGATTTCATAATCTCCCTGCAAGAGATTGTGGATAATCATACTGCCAGCCTCCTGCACTGCATGCATGCGTCTGTATGTGTGTGCGTGCATGTAAATGCATTCGCTCTTTTATGTGTGTACTCCCTAGCGTGTGTGTGTGCCTGTGTGTACCCTTCTTTTTTAGCATTAGAGCTACAGGGGGGGATTTGAGCTGACAGATTTAAAGCATCTATAGCCCTCTCCCCAGCCCCCCCCACCCACCCCACCCCCCATATCAGAGCCACACTCTGCTCACTAAACTGTGATCCCATAGGATGAGCCGTCAAAACCAAACCTGAGTCACTGAGAAGGGTTTATTCAGTCAGATTTATGGCACAAAATCTTACATAAAGCTGTTGGGTTGTGACAACTTTGAAACCTTGAGCATGTGTATGTGTCGTTACCAATTTGGAAAAGAAGAAGTCAAATGTTTACATTCAATTAGCAAGGTGACAGGTTTGGGGAAAAACATTTCTCTGCCTCCATTTTTGCCCTTATTATGACTAAGGTTGGGGCGCGGGGGCGGCTGTTGAGCACCATCGTGTCATTAATTTGCTCCTCATTCCGCTCGTCACCACCTTTGCCCTCTGGAGAATGCAGTCCTATTGTACACTGCGCTTGATCATCTTTTCCCACTAGGTTCCTCTCTCTATTTCATTCCATCCCTCTCTGTTCCATTTCCATAATAGACGCTCGACTGATGCTCTTAGTTCAGTGTCTTGCTCAAGGACGCTTAGGCAGGAAACACGGCTGTTAATGGCAGTATTGTTATGGGGAATCAAACTTGTGGTTATTCGACTGCTATGTGGTCTTTCTGAGGAACCCTCCCCCTTCATTTCTGTCTGGATCAAGCCAAATAGACTGTGAATCTATAAGAGAACAAACAAGGCAGAAGCTCCTTTATTTTTATGTTCCACTTGCATTTTCTCCTGTACACACCCAACCCCCTGCAAGGAGCTCTCTGTTCAGATATAGGCTACAAAGGGACAGCGAGTGAGAAGAGATAAACCAAACATGTTCATTCCATTCTGCCTGGCTGATGTTGTAGCTTGAGGATATATTTGTGTGTATACACACACACACACACACACCCAACCACCCACCCACCCCCCTACTCAGTGGCCACTTTATTAGATACACCTGCTCAATCTAATGCAGTCCAGTACAAGACCTCTGAAAAATACAACCTCATTCATAAAAATATAATTAAATTTACTATATATATAAACATATATATATATATGTGTGTGTGTGTGTGTGTGTGTGTGTGTGTGTTTGTATGTACGTATGTATGTATGTAGGGAGAGAGAGAGAGAGAGAGAGAGAGAGAGAGAGAGAGAGAGAGAGACTGAGACTGTGATCTTCATCAGTTGCAACATTTTGCATCCTAAAATAAACAAACACAGATGCATAAATGCCATGCACACAGACACACAGCAACAGAAACATATACACAAACACATATATATATTTACTCCCACACCCACATGCATAGACTCAAGCGCAGTGTCTGCACAAACTTCATACATACACACAAAAAGACACAATTGCACACATCTTATCTTATGCCATGATACACACGATACACACAACCCAGAGACACAGGGCAGAGCAGTCTAGGTTTATCACTATTCCATCAGACGGACAGAACAACAGACAAATTTTTATGTCCCAGACCCACTCAGGAGGTGGCAACATCTTCTTTTTATGTTTGTTTTTTTTTCCCCATGTATTGAGATTGTTAACAACATGTTGGGGAAAACAGGGAAAATGGCATGTGTTTAGGGGGGTAAATCTACCCGGTAACCGCTTCATTTGTGGGGAAGACAGCTATATTCATTAAACTGGTTTTGGGAGGGGGAGATTTTGATTCAAAAACAAGACTTTCCCCCATCTCCCATTATTAAAATTTTAATAAATCAACCACTTTATATGAGGGGTAAAAGTCACCTTGAGCTTTTTTTTTTTTTTTTTTTTAGCCAAGCAGCTCTTTTCCACACCACTAATCCATATATTACATAACGGAAGCCAGCGTTCCGTTCCATTCACATCTATAGCACCCAGCCCCTGCAAAAGGAGGAGAGACACTAGGGATGGGGGGTGGGGCAGTCAAATATGTAAAGGAGCAAATAAATAAGGGCAGGGAAAAAAATCACATCGAACAATATGATCATCTTTACGGTATGATCTTGTCAAATTTTGTAGGATTTGCAGCCTCTAAACTTCCTCCAGGAATTAATCGGGGGAAACATGCTCAAAGGGGATTTGTTGTGTTGTGCTGTGTTTACATTGGGTTTATATTGGGCTAGGTTGTGCTGGGTTGTATTATGTAGCCATCCATTTGTTTATTGGAGTTGTGAGCAGTAAAGGTTAAGATCCACTGGGTTGCATAACATATAACTCTCCTTCCATATCTCTTTAACCCTCAAAATACAGACTGATGCACACACTCTTACACACTTGCAGCCACACACCATACACACACACTCATGCATGCATATTCAGACTAAATTTGATCCAGGTACAGGGCAGAGATACATCAAAATGGTGGATTGGAGACTCTGCCCAGTGTGATTTTATTTCATTATGTAATCTTGTGACAGGGGACAATTCACTTGACAGCAGCACCATCACACATTTTTGACCCCTGTCATCCTGACAAAAGTCATCTGAAATTGCTCTGTTTCAGAGAGATTAATCTACATCATTGTCTGTCCTCTCATTTTTTGCCCCCAATCTCCCCACTGTCTCATTGATTATTTCCTTCTCTTCCTATTTCTTTCCCCTGTTCCCTGTCTATTTAACCCCCATGCCTTTCTCCTGCCAGATCTTACCCTTTGCATGACTCTCCTGTCCGGTCTCCCCACCCTCAGCCTATCCTCCCACTCTCCCTTGCTATCTCATCCTAATCTCCCATTCTCTCCCAATACCTTCCCTCTATTATGTCTTCACCTTCACTTCTCCTAATACTCATCTCTTCCCCTCCTCATTTTTCTCATCCCTCACTTTCATCCTCCTGTCTCTCCCTATATCCTACCCACCCCTCCCACTCCCCATTTCTCTCTGTCTCTATCCCTCCTACCCCACACCCACCCCCTCCCCCTTTATCCCCTTTTATTATGTCTAGCCCCTCTCCTTACCAGGTATGGGCTACAGTGAACCGTCGCCTCTGTCGGATGCTCTTGTTGACCATGAGCTTGCGGAAGAGGCGTGGGGAGCTTCGCGGGGACAGTTTAGGGGACGTGGCGCCCCTCTTCCCCCCTACCACACCTGCCATCTTCGGGGGTTCCAGCTCAAGGTGCATGTGCTCCTTAAAAGTCCGGATGCACGAGTCGGACTCCACAACGCTGAGCTCGTTGGACGACATTTCTACCCCCAGGTTCCTCTGCTGAAGTGAGAATCCTGCACAGTCCTGTGCAGCGGAGTTTCCTTCCTTTCAAATTCTGCCCCTTCTTTCCCAATTCAGTCCGTGGTCGTTAAGCAGCAGCCGGTCATGAGGGTATTTTCCCCCTTTCCTGCCTTATCCAGGCACCAAGAGCTTTACTGATTTCTGAAATGTTGTAGTGGAGAGATTGAGGCTAAGTCACACACAAATATACACACAGGGGAAGGCCAGCTCACATGTATTCCTTCTTTGTTTGTGTTGCTTTGCCTCTGAGCTTTTCTTTCTGTTGCTCTCTCTCTCTCCCCTTTCCCTGTTCTTCACGGTTTTTAGGGATTAGCCAGGCAGCAGACGTGCGCTCTCCCTCTCTCTCTCTCTCTCTCTCTCTCTCTCCCCCTCTCTCCCTCTCTCCCCACCTCCCTCTCTCTCTCTCCCTCTCTCTCTCTCTCTCTCTCCTCTTTGGCTCTAGTGCAGCCCTTTCCTGCCCAGTCTTCTGTTCATCTGAGGGTCTTAGAGGAGCTTTACCCACAGTGGGGTCAGAGCTTCTTGCAGGAGAGAAGAATTCCTCTTCTCGCCAATGCCTCTCTCTTTCGTTGTCTCGCTGCCTGCAAAGTGCACACCCCTGTGCTCCCTCTCTCTCTTCCTCTCTGTTGGTGCCTGTAAAATGCACACCCCACTCTCTTCCTCCGTCTCAGTCCATCCGGTCAGCTTGTTGTTGGAGGATCTCCCTTATGAAAAATTCAACAGGGCTGAAAGCTGCTTTCTGCCTCCTATCATTCTCTTCTCTTCATCAACCACTGCTTGACTGACCTCCTCTCTCTGCAACCGCCTCCCCACCTCACATACACACACCTCTCCTACTCCAAAGGCACTTCTGGTGAGGAGCAGAAAGACTCCCACTATGATGAGCCGCAAGTCAGATTTCCTTTCACTCACAGTCTCTCTCACTCAGAGCAGCGAGCACGGCAGAGCAGAGCAGAGCACACACACAGGCAAAAGCTTTGCTTGCTGTTTCATTCAGAATATACACAAGGAACTCACAGCGGGCACAGAGCGAATGTAAGCCACGCCTCCCTTGTGTGCAATTGGCTGCTTGTTGTCGTGACGACAAGCAGGCAGGCACAGTAACAGGTTGCCAGATTTCATGGGGTTTTTTTTGTTTGTTTGTTTGCTTGTTTGTTTTTTGCCAGGTTTAGTGGTCGTGTTGCCGATGATGTTGTGATCTTTTGTAAGCCAAGGGAAAAACGACCAGTTTAATCAGATTTGGGTATTAGTGAAGAGGCAGTGACATGCACACACTCAAACGTCACAAGAACACACACACATATGCATAAACATGCACACACAAGCACACATTTGGAACTGAACATCCTTTTGCAGTAAGAGGGCACACACGTCACATATGGCTTATTCTGCATAGTGACACACTGACAAATTGTTTAAGAGGACATTCTGTCGCAATATATCTGACATTCACGCACACTGCACGCATGCACACGCATGTGCACACACACACACACACACACACACACACAAGCCCCTCCACAATTCTATCTGCTGTGGAGGAGCAGAGAAGCAATCCAACCATGAGATTGCTATCTACAGAAAAAGACAGAGTAGATAGACAATGCCAGACACAAACACACATACACACACACACACACACACACACACACACACACACACACACACACACTTGCACAAACACATAGAGCTACTGAAGGATGAAAAGAAGTGAAACAGGAAAAAGGGGGGATGCCCTGAAGGTTAAGAAAGATGAGATGAAGGAAAAAAATCCAAGAGGAACATCAAAACAGGCAGAGAGGCAGCATGACGACTACTGGAAATGTGAGTACTTGCTTGTCTGCTCTGTGGGGTGTTTTGTTTTGGTTGTGAGTCACTGATGACTCTGAGCCATCAAAGGATGAAGCACTCTCTCTCTCACTCTCACACTAAAAAGATGCCAATAAAACATTTTGAGAATAGTTTTTCTAGCACTTATAGAAATATGAGGCATCATGGAGGCTCAGCAGGCTGGAGTGTGTACATGTGTAAGGGTTGTGCATCATGGGTTCAAATTAGCCGACGGTATGCTGCATGTCATTTGCCCTGTCGCCCTCCCTGTCACAAAAGCAAACGTGCCGTGTTTACTCTTGAGGAAGCGTAACCTTGGACGCAGCATGAAATTAGTTGTTGTAAATATGATAGAGGTGGGTGTACTGCAACATTTCACTAGTTTTTCAAAATTAAATGGTGGTGATGTGTCCCAATGTCTGTAAATACTAGTGTGACAACTGATCATAAAGTCATATAGATGCATGTGTGCTCTAGTCTGTTCAGCCAAAGTGAAATGTGGCTTGAAAAAAAAAAAAAGTTCTTCTAAGCATCAATTGATGGATACAGATTTATCACAGATTTCTCCATCTGTCATCTCCCTTGTCTAGAGTCTTGAGACTGAAGTGGTAATCAGAGGTGTGACGCATGGCGCTTAGCAGGGCTGAGTCTTATTTTACCTCTGATGTTTCACACCACACTAGGTTATCCCATGGTACCCTGCTGCCAATGAAGACTTCACAGTGATAGAAGTGAGGAGAAAACATAAAGGGTGAGGGACAGAGATGCAATGATAAGGGGACAGAATCCCTCAAACAACACAGTAAGAGAAAATACAGGGAAAGAAAGAAAGAAAGCACAATAAATACTGAAAGAGACTGAATTAGAGTGACTTTGCTCCATGTTAACCTCTGCTTTTTGTGTCCTCGTGCTTTTCTATGAAAACGCACAGTGTATGGTGATAATCATACAAAAAAAAAAAAGAAAAGAAAAAAAGGTCTTCAGTATTTTAGAGTGGCTTTCTAATGTGGACTCTACTAAAACAAGTAAAGGAAGAGAAGAAACTATATTGTATGTACAATTAAAACATTTTTTTACAAAGATGTTTCATTTTTCATGCATCTCTGTGTTTGATGAAGTGACATCCCCAGCTATACTGTATTTTCCAGTAACATCTTGTGTTTCTTTCCGTTGAATAATTAACACATTAAAACAGGCATCAATTCAAGAAAACCTTGCTTGGCATGGGTTCTAGATCCTAAACCACTTCTAGACCATTTAGCTTCACCTTCCCATGTGCCTTGGTCATTAGTATTTCAACATAGTGGAAGGGGGGAGTGACCATATCATACCAGTGTTTATACATGTTTAGTGTATTGCTACACTAAACATATAACAAATATTACCACTGGCAACAGTATTCTGATGATAACCCTAAAATTCTCTGCTGCTAAGTTCTGTGCCTTAGTCTAGCAGCCATGTATGTTTGAACTCAGTTCATAATGAAAGACTCTCTTCAGGAACCAATACCTGCTCTCATTTCTGCATGCAGAGCTACAAACAAAATGAAAAGACCTAAAATAACCCTACCCCTAAGGAGCCAAAATCTCATTACATGTCAAATGTCACAAAAAAAACAAACAAAAAAAAAAACATGTATATATACACTATATTACCAAAAGTATTCGCTCACCTGCCTTTACTCATACTATGAACTGAAGTGCCATCCCATTCCTAACCCATAGAGTTCAATATGATGTCGGTCCACCTTTTGCAGCTATTACAGCTTCAACTCTTCTGGGAAGACTGTCCACAAGGTTGAGGAGAGTGTTTATAGGAATTTTAGACCATTCTTCCAAAAGCGCATTGGTGAGGTCACACACTGATGTTGGTCGAGAAGGCCTGGCTCTCAGTCTCCGCTCTAATTCATCCCAAAGGTGTTCTATCGGGTTCAGGTCAGGACTCTGTGCAGGCCAGTCAAGTTCATCCACACCAGACTCTGTCATCCATGTCTTTATGGACCTTGCTTTGTGCACTGGTGCACAGTCATGTTGGAAGAGGAAGGGGCCCGCTCCAAACTGTTCCCACAAGGTTGGGAGCATGGAATTGTCCAAAATGTTTTGGTATCCTGAAGCATTCAAAGTTCCTTTCACTGGAACTAAGGGGCCAAGCCCAGCTCCTGAAAAACAACCCCACACCATAATTCCTCCTCCACCAAATTTCACAGTCGGCACAATGCAGTCTGAAATGTACCGTTCTCCTGGCAACCTCCAAACCCAGACTCGTCCATCAGATTGCCAGATGGAAAAGCGTGATTCATCACTCCAGAGAACGCGTTTCCACTGCTCTAGAGGCCAGTGGCGGCGTGCTTTACACCATTGCATCCGACGCTTTGCATTGCACTTGGTGATGTGTGGCTTGGCTGCAGCTGCTCGGCCATGGAAACCCATTCCATGAAGCTCTCTGCATACTGTACTTGGGCTAATCTGAAGGTCACATGAAGTTTGTAGCTCTGTAGCAATTGACTGTGCAGAAAGTCGGCGACCTCTTTGCACTATGCGCTTCAGCATCCGCTGACCCCTCTCTGTCACTTTACGTGGCCTACCACTTCGTGGCTGAGTTGCTGTTGTTCCCAAACGCTTCCATTTTGTTATAATAGAGCTGACAGTTGACTGTGGAATATTTAGGAGCGAGGAAATTTCACGACTGGATTTGTTGCACAGGTGGCATCCTATGACAGTTCCACGCTGGAATTCACTGAGCTCCTGAGAGCGGCCCATTCTTTCACAAATGTCTTGTTTCACAGTCTGCATGCCTGAGTGCTTGATTTTATACACCTGTGGCCAGGCCAAGTGATTAGGACACCTGATTCTGATCATTTGAATGGGTGAGCGAATACTTTTGGTAATATAGTGTAGGTCAACTATATTTACATACATACAATGCAGTGTATGGTGTAATTTCTAGTGCTTTGTTGAGTTTTTCTATGGCTTTCCGCAGTGGAAGAGGGAAGATATACACTCCAGGCAGGGAAAAAAAGCTTCATGCCCGGGAGCCACTACCGCTTCAGCTCCACTTGCTGTCCTTAATAGCCTTAACATAACATACCTTCTTTTAAAGAGAAAGACATATCATACTTTTCACAATGCCAGCATCTGCTATCGTTTGCCTTCTGCCTTCTTTGATCTTCCAACCAAACAGAGTGTGAGCGAATTTTTTAAAATCAATACAGGAATCACTCTACATTACAATGATAAAGCAATTTTGACAAAAATAAATATCTGCTGGATGTTCACAGAGATCTCAAGCAAATTTCAAGTTTCAGCAATCTGAATTTTGGACCAAGCTGAAAAATATGCACTCAAACATTAAAAAAAATAGTATGGTACGCACTGGAAAATGGTTAAGGGTAAGCAAGAGTGAACTGCTGTAAAGGGGCTAAAACAAGAATGTTGGGTAAACTGCATGCTTTTTAGTCACATGTGACTCTTAAAAAGAGTGTTTAGCCTGTTTTATTTTTGCCCATACTCTGATTACTGATACTTTAATTTTTCTCCTATAATTTTCAGAAACACTTGTGACGGGGGGTAAATTATGGCATTCATGTTTGGATATTTGTCATGCTAAGAGTGCCAGTTCCTATCTATGATGCTATGCTTGTTTGTATGAGGAAACAGACAGAATGGTTGTGGTGAAACTGATATACCTGAACTGAATTTTTGCTGAATTTCTCCTAGTTATGATGTTCCACCGTTGCTGAACGAGTGCACAGTGCTGCCTCCCAGCCCTGTCTGTCACCTCCCATAGTGTCACAGCCTCCAACAAAGCCTCCTCAGCCTGCTTCCTGTTCCCTTGGTCTCCAGTCACACAGCGTGAAACCCCGAGTAGGGCAACTATAAAGGACATCTTTGGCTCTTGTGTGTCTCTAAGTGTGTTTATCATGCTTGTATGGGTCAGGTGGCGGGGGGTAGTTAGCTCAAGGCTGTGAGATGAAGGGTCTTATGTAATGTAGCATCTTCGGTTACATAAAAACACACCCGTTTGTCCTCTCTCTCCCTGAGGTAAGTGAAAAACAATAATGGGTTGTGTCCCAGATTAACAAACCTGTATTCATTCACAAAAAAGAGAGACAAATAGAGAAAGACACAGATAGTGCCAGGAAGAGAGACAGGAGATGGTAAAATTTAATGTATGGGACAGAGACACAGGTCTGAAAAGTTGCTGTGAATCACCATATTTTGTCCATATGAAGTATATTCTTAATATCAAGATTTAAAAAAACACAAAGGATAAAGGCACAGAGCGATGAGAGGATGAGTAGAGAAAGAGGAATAAGAGTAAGAGTGAGAAAGAGAGCAAGAGACAGTGAGGCGTGGCTGGGGGGTGGAGAAGTATGAAATGGTTGAATACCAAGGCAGAAAACAAGAGCATGAATTGAGAATGAATTGAGGAGAATTTTTAATATTTCCACTGGGCTATTTGCAGATTTGGATTATGTTCTTTTGTGTAGAACTCTAGAGAATACAGATAGAGTGATGTTTGCTACAGTTTTCAACACATGAGCACACACATGGGAGTAGTTGTGGTAAATATGATAGGATATCTACAGTACAAACTGAGAAAGGGCTGTAAAACATGACTGCTCCAGGCATTTTGCAATATTCTCATTTAACTACCCAACATGCCACTATCTGGCCTGAACAACTACATGGAAACCTTGTTTACATGTAAGTGAACGTTGAGCACTGGTCTTGAATTTTAGTGGAGATGAGCATCTCTCATAATGGATGCATGATAGGGCCACGAAAACAGTTTTTAGTAGTCCTACAAAACACTGATACGATACCATACCATACCATACCATACCATACCATACCATACCATATGATATGATGTGATACGATACGATACGATACGATAAACTTTATTGTCCCGCTCAGGGAAATTTGTCTTGGACTCAGCAGCTGCGCCATAAATACCTTGACAGCCACAATGACAACAAACAATATATCATCAGCCATACCATCACCAGCAGTATTGCACATAACCCATAACATAACACATACATACACTATACATACGTAATACATGCCAAATGATCACCATAATAAAAACACTACAAAAATTATTGCACAAACTTCGGCCTCAAGCAGCATTGTTTAAGAATTTGATGGAGGTTGGAATGAATGAATTCTTTAAACGGTTGAGTTTACAGTGAGGGACTCTATATCGTCTGCCCGAGGGCAGGAGGTCATATTCTAAATGAAGAATATGGGATGGTTCAGTCACTATTCTCTCGGCTTGCCTAAGAACAGTTTGTTTGTAAACAGACTCCAAGGTCTGATAGTCACTTTTTCCTACCACCTTCATGGAAGCTAAACTCACTCACTAGAAACTCAACAGAAACATTATGTGTTTCAACAATTTAAATATATAGGCTACACTAAAATTAGAGCACTGAGTGGTGAGTCAAACATTGACCTGTAGCCCTCCTGTAGAAAACAAAGCAGAGGAACAAATTAGAGGAACTGTGTGAAACATGTTGTTGTGACAACAATAAAACAATATGATTATGTGCTCTCATTATGATTTCCAGTCCTGTAAGAAGGACAGGAACTTAAAGCCTTTCAGTTGTTAAGCATAAAACTAAGGCTATTAGAATAGCAACAATGAGTTACAGAGTGGGGTATCAAGTTTCGTCCATATTGATACTAAAACACAAGTATCAGCAGTAACAGCAATCAAAATTTTGATTCCAGAAACTTGTGTTAAGCTAAGCCCCTGGTTCCTAAAAGTTGTTTCTTGTGACACATCTTGACTGGATGTATTTTACTCACAGAAATATGATCAAATGCAATTAAAATGATTGCCGCTGTCTTAGGCCGGGTATATACTGTATGATTTTGGGCTGTCCCAGACAAAAAGATGACCTACATGGAAGAAATGTTGCGATATCCAAACAGTCCAAAACAGTGGTCCTGCATTGCACTGTGAGAGAGCTTCAAAGATGTGTCCAAAGATAGCCTGGGACAAAAATCGGACTTTGTCAGAAATTTAGCATAACCAAGGGTTGCCCCAGTAGCTGACCTGGTAGAGCACGTACCACTTGTTAAGGCGAGCCCAGGCCCTTTGCTTCATGTCATCCCCTCTCCCTCCCCCTCCTCTCCCGTCTCTCTCTACTGTAACTACCAAATTAAGCAGAAATGCCAAAAAAAAAAAGGAATGCAGCATAAAATGACGCACTGATCAAAATGACGCTGGCGCTAAACCCAATGAAACAAGCAGCAATAAAACAAGCAAAAAGAAAAAAGAAAATGTTTGGGTCCATTCTCCTCCTCCTCCTCCTCGTCCTCTTCGGCATTTTGTCCAAACACATTAATCCCACTATTGCAAGGGCATTATTCTTGCTTGGCTTCATGGTTTAACACTACAGCTGGACAGATGGATAATGCATGCTGGTAATGTTTTCTTGTGTATTCTCTTGTGTCGTAGCCTATGAGATTCAGTGGGTGTGATCATTTTACAGTTTACATGCATCAACCTTGATGCCGTACCCAGGTTTATTAGATCCATGTCTTTCCTTGGCTTGTAATAAACTTATAAGACTGCTGATATGTCACAGTCTGTGGGGCACCATTATTTACTCTTATTATACAAAGTCATTAGCACAAACAGGAGCAGCAGCAGCTCCATCAATGTCATTTTCGCTAACATTGTCACAATTGTTGTCATCATCATCATCATCATCATCATCATTGTCATGGTGTGCAGTTTATTCCTTGTGTTTCCAGTAATTCCTCTTCCTTGTGTTTCCTGTGCTCCCTTGTCTCTCTCTCTCTCTCTGTCTCTCTCTCTGTGTCTATGTGTTGTGGGTGTCTCACTCCTCTGGCTCCCTGATTGCTGATCACTCTGCTGCACCCCTGCAATCCATCAACTCATCAACTCAGCAGTACATCAACCCCGGTTCTTCACCCTCTCATTGCCAGATTGTTCCTTCAGCCAAATAACAATAAACTGGTGGACTTTTTTTCCCCCCAATATATAAAACCACACATTTACAGCAAGGAATCCTCAAATTTGGTGGTCAAATAGCTGTAATCAAGACACATGCTGGCGCCTTGATATCTTACAGCTGAAAATATACATCGCCATCTGCTCAGCTGTCATATGCTACACTGCCAACTCACATGCTGTACAACACACCATACACCACACTGAACAAACTATTTAATCGTAACACTTTTGCAATTTTCTGAAGTGCTTTTTACTGTAATATGTAATGTCTATTTTTGGCATGCAGGGTAACAAATGTTGATACTGATATTGATCTCTTTATCTGTGATCAGCCATGCCAGTCACTATTGGCCAGCCAAAATACTTGTCAAACTCTAAACAAGACATCGAGAAATCTACATATATATTAATAATGGCCTTTTCCTGATTAAAATTAACTGGCTTCAGTGTTAATATGACATTTGCTGTAGTCAAAGTGTTGCCTCCAACAAGTTTAACTGTAAGCATGCGTGTAAATGTGGCCATTGATTTTCACTCCAATCTCTTAACTCTCAGCCTCTCTGTCGAATGCAAAACTCTCTCCAACACAAATTTATTCAGAAAACACACTTAAGCACACTCATGCATGCACACACACAAAGTTACACATTTTCACACACACTTACAGTATTCTGTACACCTGCACCAACACAGCACAAGCACCTCTACCCACACAAACACAATCAATGCGTGAGGGACTGTGTGCTCTAAAACAACTGTGTACGTCAGCAAGAAAAATAATTGAATCCCAAAATAACTTCTTGCTCCCTCCTCCTCTCACCCAAAAAAAAAAAAAAAAAAAAAAAAATGATGCAGGCACTTAAATGAGTACAAGCTGAAGGTGCAGGGATGGGGAGGAAGAGATGCAATGCCAAGGACTGATGTTGAAATAATGTCACACACACAGACAAATAACAGCTGAGGGCTTCACTAAAGGAGGCGTGTGATCAGACCTGTAGGAAGCGTCTGCTGACCTTAACACCTAACAGCACCGATGCCTGAAGGGGACTGGGTGGCATGACAAATTGAAGATAGCCAGGACAAAATAACAAATAGAATCTCTCTCTCACACACACACACAGGGGAAACATCTGCGCCAACTACCAGGGTTATTGACACACACCTCACCAAAAGTCAAACCTGCGGTTCCCCCAGTGCACTGCAGACGTAAAAAGATCCAATACCAATAAACATTTAATCAAAAATCTAATTTACCTGTGCATTTGTGTGTACATCTGCATGTGTTTGTGTGATTGTGTGTGTTTGTGTAAGCCCAGCCCGATCAGCTATGTTCACATTGCCCCCTTCTGGCAGAAACACAACAATGTAGATTTTCAAACACCCACTCAGTGATTTTCTGGAAACCAGAATGTTCTTTTTAATCTTTAGATTCAAATATGATTTGTCACAGAACATCACAGCACAGAATAAATACTGGTATTTTAGATTGAGAGGCTTATAAACTTTTTTTTTTTTTTTTTTTGTGAGTCAATTTTAATGACTTTCTATGAATTAGAATTTGACGTGGCTTTTTTTTGGTCTTGTATTGGTGAAGTCAACAAGCCCCTGGAGCAGTAAAGACCATTTAAAACTCACTGAATCACTTCAACCAAGTAAAAGGACTTTTATCTTCATTTTCATAATTTTAGCTTTTTAGGAAAAGGATTTTCATCTCTTCTTTTCATCTCAGTAACCGTGCCCATCCTCTTGTTCAATAATCCTTTTCTCAAAGCCACTACTTGTGTATGTGTGTGTGTGTGTGTGTGTGTGTGTGTGTGTGTGTGTGTGTGTACCTTAAATGTAACCTGGAACCTGGAAATGAAATTGGATGTACATTATTTTTCTAGTTTTGGTGTGTTACACTCCCCTATGTGATAGGTCTGGACAAAACATGAAAATAAACTTCATCCATTCTTTCATTCATTCATTCACTAACTTGAATGCAGAGCTAATGAGGATTGATTAGCTTATTAACTAAAAGCCTATTGTAATTTGATAGTCCTGGACAACAAGCTGCATTGAGCACCAGCCACTGTGTTTGTGTGTGTGAGTGTGTTCCCTGGTGAAGGGTGCATAAAAAATTAAGCGATGCAGTGTCATCTTAAACGGTCTGAATGCAACATGGCAGGCCAGTCAGTGATAGTCAGGTATCGTAACAGGATTACTGATCCCGTCTCAAACACTTAGTACTTAGTATGTCTGCAGTAACTGGAGCTGCTGGAGCTTGCCTTGTGTCTCCACTGATTAAGCATTCAAGCTGAATTTAATTTCCCTTTGAGTCCCCCCATTAAGTAACTTCAAAGGTATGAGCAATATCTTCACATGCACCATCTACAGTAGTTCAAAGCCATACACATAAATTACCTGAGCAGTAGCATGTCTACACTGAGTCATGCATTTCTGCCTGAGACACCATTCTGTGATCAATGTGCTATTACATTTCCATTTAAAACATGCTGTAGGCCACATGAAGAAACCTAGAAAACATCAAAGAGGACTTGCTTAAATGGGACAAGGCAGAAAAATATGTACCATCTACACAACAAATGGTGGTAAACCACCAAGCAATTCGAGCAAATACGATGTACTTGCAATGTTGTGTGAGTTTACAAATCTCAAACTGCGCATCCGGTGTTGTGAGGTTTTAACTGATTGCTGGCTAATGTCATGCCATTCTGTCAGAGTTATCCCAGTGCCAGGTGTTCTACTTAAATCCCACTCGGTAAACAGCTACAGAATACATAATGAAATTGAAGTGGAGCTCAAACCAGTTGTAGATCCAACTCAAAATGTTTGTGACACAACAATCTGTTTCAGACAGCAGCCACTGACAGATAATGTGATACAGATGGGGAAAAAATAGTATATTCTTTAGAAGAGAAATTAACAAACAAAAACATAAAAATAAGTGCTGCATCTGACTATACACAAGACACCCAATATAAACTGCCAGCCACAGGGTTATACTAACCGCTACAGGTACTTCCCACAAGTTGTATGTGGCAGGTTGTTTGCACCTAAGCCCCCGTCACAATGTGTATATTGTATGTGTATGTGTGAAGTGGGACCAAATCACTTCAAATCAAATCAACTCAAAATGTGGATTGGATGCCTCACAGGTGAAAACTTCATATCTCCAAATATAAAACTTTCAAAAAGGAAAAGAGAAAAAGACATATTTTTAGCATGACCATCATGCATTTTTGAGTTTATCCAAGCGATTTTGAAAAAGTTTCATAACCCCAAGTGTTGCAGAAGTTTCTCAGCATATGGTGAACCATGGTATCATATAGCAAAGAACCAGAAGCCACTGTCAGCAAATACAATGGAGTTTAAGTTTGCTAATAAATAAATACAGAAAAAGATACGTAGTACCATTTGCTTTTCATGCAGTTGTTGCACTGATTGGCAGGATTCAATTCCATTTTGATGTTAGTGGACATGGCCTCAAGTTTCTTTATTGGATGATTTTAAGGACCTGTTTGAAAACCCATGTTTTTCCCAGGTTTTCGAATGGGAGCCATGTTATCATTAAGTTCAAGTTGAAAGATGAAAATCACTAACAGGGTTTTCACCTGATAGCAGGAGTAATTTTAAAAAGCAAAGCATCAATTCTCAGTTAGTTCTTCAAATATTGGATATATCCTGCTTATCCAAACTTTTTGCCCCTTGTTTGAGAATCAACATCCTGACCAGACAGGATTACAAAGAAACAGGCTTGTGGAGTCTGCTCACCAGTCAGGGTCAACTGGGGTGATGTCTATCCTGGGAGGGGCTCCAAATGGCAGGGAGGTCGGCCTGGCCATGACTTCATCGTCCGGCGTCCGTGACCTCTCCCCCTGTCGCCATGACAGTGGGGGCAGCTGCAGGTTGCCTGAGAAGCGGCGTCGCCCCCGGCGCAGGTCAACACCCAGCGTGCAAGACGGGGAGGTGAAAGACTCACTAAGGCAGCAGTCTGGAGGCTCTCTGCTGTCCTGAAGGGAGACAGACACAGATGGAGGATGAGACGGCTGGAAACATGAGTCAAAATGATTTTATCAAAAACACTGCTTCACCACAGAGAAAAAGATGGAGGGAGATAAAGACTGAAAAGAGGGGTGCATGTGTGTGTGTGTGTGAGGGATAGTGGGGGGAGTTTGAAAAAAAAATTCAGAGGGAGCCTAGGTTCTTCAGTGACCATCGGTAGGCAAACTGAACATAAATGTAGACCTTTAAACTAGTTAAATTTTCAGATAGATAAAGAGAAAAAACACAACAAATAAGGCTACACTTAATGTCAGCAAAACACAAATTTAACATTTTAATTACAGCAAGAAAACACTCCAGGCACCATCTTCTTGTGATTATGGCATCACCGGGACACACACCAAGTTCCTCTGGAAGTTACAATGCATTTGTTTGTATAAAACAAATCTGAAACATGAAATAAAATGCAGCCTCTCTGTTTATTACAGTGAGCCAATGCACACCTTCAGGGATCACAAACTACTGATGCCTGTGTCAGTGGTTAGTCCCAGTTAGATGCTGGGACCAATGTGATACAGTTTGTGTTTAAAATGCTGCCAGTGAAAGGAGCATAGGTAGAAATAAATGGCTGACCAGAGAACTGATGAGGTAACTGTACACTTATGCATGTGGTCAACTTAATAGCACAGTCTTAGCAGTGTTTCAGATGCATGTTAAACTTGCTTCCTGAATGATTAGGTATGCTCCAAAACCCAACTAGCACACGCCAGTTTTGCCACCCTGACTCAGTGACACATATTCTAGATAGATCATGGTGACTCCTCATTCATTGGATTGCCATCACAACGCTTGTATAAATACAAACATTATTTGGTTTTAATGAGGAGCCAACCGCTACAGATATAAAATTCGCGTAATAGCCAATAGCCTATTATAGCTGCCACCCACACTCCTTTTCAACAGTTTGCTCTTCCCTTGCCACGTAAGAAGTGGCATGCTGGCACATCCACAGGAAGCGCACCTACAGGTAACATGATCCCATTAGTGACTGAGTGAGTTTCATTACAGCTCATAGAAGCTTTGAATCTAAAAAGGAAAAAAAAAAAGGGAAAAAAAATCCCACAATGAAAGGATTACAGGAAGCAGACACAAATGAAAAGAGGCAGCTGTTTGACACTGAAGTGGTGAGGTGGAAAGTAAGGACATTGTGTTCAGGTGTTTTTTGTTTTGTTTTGTTTTACTGTGAGTGAGGTTTTCATTTGTAGTTTAGTAGTTTTCTTATTTAGCCACAATCAAAACCTGACCCCTAGCCTTAACCTAACTTAACCCAAATTGATGTATATGCCAAGTGAGTGAGTTGAGCTCACAGAGGTTCTCTGCATCTAAAAAGAGAAGAGAGATGAAGAATAGAGAGAGCTACAGAGAGAGCTAAATGTTGAATCTGATCAAGGGGAAGAGAGAGAGATATATTCACTTTTCAGTAAACATGGCTTAACTCTTGTATCTTATTTATTGTTCAAGTACAGCTTTTTATCCCTGTTAGCATACTGACAGTAATTTGAATGCATGTATTATTGTTATCATTATTACTACATTTTAATTTTGGCATTAAGCATGCCAACAAACCCCATTTGATTTATATGCTATAATGATAAGGGACAGAGAGAGAGAGAGAGAGGGAGAGAGAGAGAGAGAGAGAGAGAGAACACAAGAGGTAATCTGTTTTTAGTACCAGTTTCAGTTTTGCTCTGTCTACCCAACTATAAAACTGCAATGAATTGGGATTAACAGGGGGATAGTTTAAGTAAATCTAATTACCTAGTCAAACTAAAGCACAACACCACAAAACATCCATGCATGTTCATCTACCTTTGAATTTTATCCCCAGAAAAAAGAGAACTGTTGTTTACTCCCCTCCAGTTTAACATATGCACTAATATAGTTGGAAGAAATGGGGAGAATTGTTGTCTTCCATTTAAAACAGCACCAAAATATCACTTAATACCTAAAAATATGTTTTAGGTGTTTCTGATCTCTTTACTGTACACCCTTCAAATCTGCTTAGCAGGACAAGGACTCAGTTAGAGAAATCAGAAGAAATGAAGAGGGATTATTTGAGATGGTGAAGATGAAAGGAACAACTAAAATTAAGAAAAATATGAAAAAGCATTCCTTTGAATCAATAGTCAATAGAGTCCCCAGTTTAATTGCCATGAGCCAATACTCATTTTTTTCACTGTAAAAGCACCTTGCCCACTAAGGGGCGCCATAGTTTCATTTCTGACTGAAGATGGTATCAGCCACAGACATCCTATTTTCAGGTGTTCTCTCCAGCAACAAGACATTCACCGGTCTCCTCATGCCACCCTAAACCTTTGTCTCAGGTGACCTCATGAAAGAGGTGAAAAAAAAAATCCTGCAAGCCTGACATTAGTGCTCTGGTCAGGCCGTCGCAGCTGAGGTTTGGTCAGAGAGAACCATCTTTCAAATACACAAGACCTAATCTCTTGTAGGAATATGAGACATCAGTGTTTCACATGACGCAGCTCTGCAAGGGGGCATGATGCCGAGAGGCCACATTAAATGGTAACTCCACTGGATGTCTTAAACCTTACTGTACCGGATATGGAGATAAGCAGCACAGGTCTCATTCAGTCATCCCATGATTCTGTTTTTGTTTTTTTTCTCTTTCTCATCATCTCTCTCCTCCACAGAGGCCTCCGGTCTTTCCTTCCGCCTCATTTACCGGCTTAATTTGTCTTGTTAGTGTGTGCCGTGTAGCCAACTGATTAGAGGGCATAAATAACCATGTTTATTCCTCAGCTGCGCAGCCTAATTTATACGGTGTGTCTGAGGGGCATGATAAATCTCGACAAGTGTGAATGAGAAAGAAAGAGAGTGTGCATTTGAAAGACTTTGTGCATGCGTATATGGCGATGACCATGATGCATGTGTGTGTAAGACACATCTGTAACTGCAAATTTAAGTTGGCAACTCTTTAAAAATCCACTCTCTACTTAATTGCCTGTTTCTTCCTCTATCTTTCTCTCTGTTTTTTTTTTAGGTTTGCCACTTTGTGTTTACAATTCTGAAACCTGGGAAACGCTCTTATAATGTGTATTTTTAGCAGTCAGGAAACAAATGCTTCTAAATTTCAGAGTCAGTAATGAATATCTAGTAGCATGACAGATCATTCAGACTCATCCTTTTGTCTTGAACAAGTTGAGGGACAGCTTGGTTTGAGAGAAAACACTTAAAACAAATTAATCTGGCAACTGCTGTGTTGGAGGGGTATAAATACGTGGTAGTCTTCAAAATAAAGAAGCAGTATGAAATTTGTTTGATTAGTTTAAGGCAGGAAAAAGGAGCTTTATAAAATGAAAATACACTGCTGCAATGACCTCTATAAGCAAAAAAGGGCTAGAGGAACAGTGCAAGAGAAGGGGAGTGAGAGAAAGACAATGTGAATGAGAAAACACAAAACACTTCATTGTGTTGTATGTTATTATAATTCGGTTAACACTGCTATTGTGAGATGGTTGGCTTTATAGTTGAAGAGTCATTCGAGTTATGAGGAAGGGACAGCAATACTTTTCTATGAGGACTGAGAAAGTAGATGGGACAAAGGCAAGGACAAAGTGAGAAGGGCTGCACTACAGAAAAGACTCAGGGTAAGATTGGTGAGATTACATAGAGATGACAACGATTTCATACAGAGAAAGAAAACACATTTACACAAGAGGATGCACACACATGCAGCACAAAAGAAATACTAGAATGAAGGGAGCGACACATAAAATTTGAGAAACAGGAGAACACTAGGGTGAAATCAGAGCTCTGTCATTACCAGTTTGGTAAAAATGAGAAAGCACTGCAGCATCCTGGCTGCCAACCAATGCCCTTGTAACTCATAATGAATCTGAGGTGATGAGAGACTGCAGAACACGGTGTAGCATCTCTCTTTCAGGGTCAACATGATTTTACACTAATATCCTGTCTGGTGTGTGGGTTTAAATTTAAGTGGGTTTGATGTTGTGTAAACCATGTCATAATGATGTTCTGCTAACTTAAAAAGTACCTTAAATCAGCAGCCTGAGGTGAGGCCGCTAAATGCAACGTGCATTGCATTAGCAATGTGCCTTAGTAATATGCAACATGACAATGTGATGAACATTTTCATGAGTACATGGAGCAATTAGTCTGAAATATCAGACAGTGCACTATTGTGGCGTGAAGGTGACCTTGCTTTCCTCTCTGTTGTGCTCATTATGGGCAGGCGTTTTTGTGACACGTTTCCCATTTACATTTTCAATCCTGATAATTGGGCTGTGATTATGTTGATATGGTACCTGTTTATAATTGACGGTTAGAATTTGTTTATATTTTCAATTCTACTAGCACTATTTGAGTAGACTACTGATTAAAACCACTGTAAGTCTCATTTATTGAGGCCTAATTGTCTTCTTTGATAAAATTTTGGTACTTTGACTCCTTTCTGCACTAGGTCAATATCTTATTTTAGATTTTTGATGTAAAACTTTTTTAGTTTGTTTGTTTGTTTTAAGTAACAAGTGAATCGTTGTCATAAAAAGGAACAGTCACACAGCTGACAGTGTTTTAGATGGTAGTTACACATTCTTGGGCTCTCATTATTTTCAAATAGGGCTGGGTGATATGGACAAAATCAAATATGATGATACTTTTGACCAAATACCTCAATACTGATATTGTGACAATAAAATGATGAAAAAATATTTCCACAATGAGATTTCTGATAAATTAGAAATGCCAATATAATAACTATAATCGCCTTACTGTAATACAGGCTTTAAAGCCAGAGCATGAAAACACTTGCCATATCACAATATGATGATATCCAAAATCCCAGATGATATCTAGTCTCATATCTTAATACTGATGTAATATCAAAATACTGCCCAGTCCTATGTTCCAGTATAGTTCCCTGTCCAGTGAATACCAAATTGTTATGACAAATTAGACACTGACCAAAACCCATCCACTGCCCCAATGGGTAGGTTGATTTTTTTGCAACATTAATGGCTCTATCTTCAGCAGCTGCAAATATATGCTTGTAGAATAATAATGTGAGTTGCTATGAATATATTACATCAAATTAACTATTTTACTCAAGACTATTTTACTGTCTATGGCCATTGTAGAAGTCACGACACCTTGCAGAATACATAATACATCTGTACGTTGCAGATGAATCATCAAGACCTGTTCCTGGCAGACGGCTATTGTGAGCGATACCATAACCTAACAATTAGGTGACCAAGGCCAAGCTACACTCTGAATCACCTGCATGCACAAACCTTGATAAGTAAAGGCTGTGATTACTACTCTCCTCGTAAACTGAGGTGTAAAAGAACGATTGAATGAGTCACTGCCTAAGAGGTCCAGCTAATTCTGTTGGAGTGATTCAGCAGGCACAAAGCTGTGACCACATTACTAATCAGCTGATATTTTCAAGTACAAGAAAGGTATAGAGACTTGTTATGAAGGCAAACACTACAGTGTAAATGATTAAATCATCTCAAGTTTGAACTTACTCACTTTTTTGTTTTTGTTTTGTTTTATCTCATCTCCTCTAGTGCTCTGACAACAGATCAAAGGAATGAGGCACGTCCCATCTTTAAGAGAGGGTGATTTTAGGGACGCATGCATGATGGAGCTCAAACCACCCCAGAGGAGAAGAAATTCAGGGCAGAAAGATACAGCTTGCTGTGTTCTGCAGCAGGAAATAGTTCTCAATGAAACTGATCAATGGGAACAGTCTAATTTTTGGATAAACCTGGGGCAAGGTTTTGATCATGCAAAATGAAAGTTGAAATTAAATCTTCTCTCAGTAGAAAAGGTCTTGGCATGTATTGGCAAAGTGTATCCACCACTTGTCCACAATGCCCTTACTTTTCACCATGCCAGTTCAGCATCAAATAACTGGGTCTTGACATCTACGTCCGCTTCATGTAATCCCTTCATAGTGGGCAAATGTTGTATTTTTCTCATTTTTTATATGCTAATCACCTCTAGGAGCTGTGATGAAACTCACAGGATCACCTATATCACACCTACATCAGTTAGCTCTAGGTGCACTTAATCCAACATGCATCAAAAATGCAGCTACAGTTGGGCTATTAAGTTGACAGCATGCACATGTGTTCAGTGAGCTGTTCAGTTAGTTATTTATGGCTCTGGTCATTTCCCTGACATCGTTTTAACTGTGAATTGTATTGCTCTGGAAGATCAGGTGGAACCTTAGTGCCTTTCAGTGCACCTCCCGATGCACACCTTTCCCATGTCCAGCATCACTAGTCGGTGCTCCCTGGAGGTGTGTCTCAGTTCACCTTAATATACAGAGGAGCTGCATTTTACCTCACTTTTTCAGAACATGGATACAAATAAAAACCGATGCTTTGCAGAGCACATATTTCATTTTAAGATACTGCATCATAAAAAGACCAGCCCCCTATAGCACCAAATGCATTCCTGGTGGCCTGGCATCAAATTCTTCAAGCTTCTTTTTGCCTTGAGAAAAGAATGACAAGATGAAAAAAGAAAAGCAAAAAATATACTACTCCTGTCCTTGACTCATATTTTTCTTTCAAGCACTTCTCTAACAGTACTGATATCAGGGCACCATGGCTCTGACCTTTATACTCCCGACTGTTGGTTACTTTTATTGATGGCGACACAGAAACAGAAACTTCATCTACTGGGGCACTCACTGTAAGATGCTCAGAATAAGAACATTAGCTAAATGTTTAAATAATGAAAGTAAGCATAAAAGACAGAAAAATGTCAGTGTGAAGAGTGCATTCTAAGACCTGGTACAATCTATTCTTCTTCCAATCACTTCTTCCTCACCTTCTCTTATCCTTAGGTGACCCTGTCTGCAATGCCCGCAAATGTGTGTGTGTGTGTATGTGTGTGTGTGTGTGTGTGGAGGAGTTGAGGGTCCATTAGTCCATTAGCAGCTTTACCCCCATGGCCTCTTTGTCTTCCTGAGACCTCTAATACGACTGAGACATAGTCATTAGTCAAACACACAGACACACACACACACACACACACACACACACACACATATGTATTCCCACCAGTCGCCACAATGTTCACTTACGTGCAGTTAACACAAGCAAAAGCATACACACACATATACACACACAACCAGACGCAGTCCCAGCTGCCCTAAGCAATGTCCCAGTCACACCTGCCCTTGATTGCTGAATATGTCTCGTAGAGAAGTTAATGTGGTGCTGTAGCCTCATCTGTCAAGGCTACATTTGCATAAAGTAGTATTATGCAGCATATGCATCTGCGACAAGGTCTTTTAAAGTAGGCCAAAGCACAGCTGTAAATACACAAATACAGTATCAGCCATTGTCAAAGTTAAAAGGAGTGCCAAAGGAAATTCAGCAGGACAACTACACAAACAAGAATCGGGCACATGTGTAACTAGATAGTTCGACACACAAAGTGCAACTTTGATGGCTTTGTAATACCACACAGAGCACAAAGAATAAATGTAATGCATTTCAACCACAAAGGTTTTCCTCTGGCTTGTGTACTGTACTGGTAAGATGGGAGTTGCGGCTGTAGCAACTGTAGCAGTTCCTAAGGCCAGCATCAATTTTGCATTAGTACTGTATCAACCACCAAGCAGCAGCCAATTCTGTGAAATATTTTTTATTTAAGAGCTGAATAAGCATACTATAACATGTCAGATAATTTAGAACATCTACTGAAATAAATATGAATTTTCCACACTGTGAGAAATGCCTGGTCTCTCTCCGCAGCAGGAGGCTAGAAATGGGGACATAAAAGTATTTTAAAAAGACGACACTGAAGACATACCTTTTTATTAGGAAGATTATGATGTCGCTCTTCTTCCTACCGGATTTGAATTTCTAAGACAAAAACAGCACAGAGGGAGAACCCAGTTCTCATCGGCGTGTCTCTGTTGGTTGCATGGAGAACTGAACCCACAACAAAAGTGGGTATCACTGCCATCTCAGCTTGCCTATCATCTATGAAAGTTGCCAGATTTTTTTTCTCCCCAAGTAGCCCAGAATCTTGGCTGATGAATGCTGAAATGTATCAAGAAAATCTGACTGGGATCGCAGTGAATGAAGTCCATGCTACATACAAATGGTAAATACTGCTCTCATGTGTTAAGCTACTTAACACTGTTTACCGGTAAGCTAGCAGCACACTGCCTGCATCATATGACTCATCATTCTGATTGGTTTGAAGATGTAAATAATGTAAGGCCGTAATGCCCCAAGTGAAATTACTCTCAGGAGGAGAGAAGCCAGATATTTTTGCAGTGTGATCAAACTGTGAGACCTACCTGGTTTGCAAGGGTAACTTTTTCTTACTAGAGGCAACTTTAAGAAAATGACCCTTACGAGGATAAGCGATTTGGAAAATGAATGAATGAATGGAAAATACAAGGGGCACTGCATGGGTTTCAGTCATTTGTTTAAAAAAGTGTTTACTTTTCAAAGAATTCCCTCTCTTAACACCACCAAACATTTGTATTATGCGTAATTTTTGACTAACATCAACAAACTGGTGGCAGAGCGCATCACAGGGCATTCCTGTTTGGCACCTTTCCCATTCCTAACCCAACCCCAACCCTATCTCTCTGTACTCTTACCATTGTGACACTATGGCAACCAACAACATGGAGGAAATGAAGAGATGAGAAAGCAATACCTGCTTCCCATCAGTTACACAGGGGGTGGAGGAGGATGCAGGCACAGGAAAGAAAAGATTTACAGAGACAGCAAGAAGGAGAGAGAGAAAGAGGATATCAGTGAAACACTGGGGGAGAGAGTGAGACAGCGACTTTAAGAATTTGAGGGACAGGAGGGGGGGGGGAGCAGCTTTGGAGAAAGACAGTGGGGACGATGTATAAGAGTGGGGGAAGGGGGCACTGGCAAAGAAGAAGAGGAGCTGAAAGAGACTGATTAAGATCATATGAAATAAGACATAATCTTCATCTGAAGCTGAGCACAGTGGCATACACACACTTTGGATAGACAAACATGAATATAAATGCACACACCGTGCATACACAAAGACACAACTAGCACACATGCACGTGCAAAAACATGCACACACACATTATAATTGATGGTAGTGAATGGCTCACTGCTCCGGGGTTATTGTTTTGCAGCGTGTGAATAGACAAACATGGTGGTGAAGATGGGAGCGCAGCTGTGTGTAGATGATAGTACCCTAGTGGCTTTGTTTTGTTCTTATGCATCCCAGACAGATGCATTAAGATATCACACACTAAACATTTCATACACATATTACAATACATTAAACACATTTTCAAAGGTAGTGACTTCTGTACTTATACAATGCTGTAAAGCCTTCCACAAAGACAGAATATTAAGAATGAATCAAAAAGAAATTAAAAAAGAAAAGAAAAAAATAGAAAGAAAGAAAAAAATATTTTATTTTGGGGGAAAAAATGGAGAGAAGAGAGGAGGTTCACATGCTACTGCAGCAGTGCTTGTTATCCAACACAAAATTCGCTGTTGTGTTTGGATAAAAGCCAATTTCAAGACTAATAATTCCATTCCGTTCAATTTATAGGCTGTTAAAAGTGATGAAATATTCCCCTGTGGTTGACTGAGGAAAGGGATATTAATAAAAGTGTTTGGTGAATTATTATCACCAGTTTCTTTCTTTTATTATCATCTTTTCTTTATTGCTATGAAATAGCCTGATCCCCATCTCTCAGACGAAGACAAAGAAAAAAATAAATTGCCTCCTCTCTCTCTCTATATATAGCAAAATGTCTGATGTGATAAATTTAGCTTGTTTGGGGGTTGAGCACAAGACACTTAGCTTTCACATAGAGTGTAATCCAGTCTTTTTAACACTGGAGGCAATATTCATGAGATTTCTGCTTCATTAGTTAGTATGCACACACACAGAGGAGAGAGACAGGAATGGTTGGAAACTGGGATGAGATGCCAGAAAGGGTGAGACCCAGATCTGAACCCAGACTGAAACCATCCTTTTCCCACTGAGCCTCCAGCATGCCCAGGATACGCGAGTGTCATTTTGGAACCGCTTGACCCATATTTTAACCCAGTCTTGTGTATCTATTTATTTATTTATACATCACTATGCCCTTCCCCCTCACAAAGTCTTTGTCTTTTTTGTGTTTGTTGTCATTATTTGTCTGAGAAAACAAAAGCAGAATTTTACTAAAATGAAATAGAACAGAACAAAATAGAATAGAATAGAATAGAACAGAATAGAATAGAACAGAATAGAGAATAGAAAAAAAACTGTCAAGTCTGATCTAGACCGTAGACATCTGCCTAGAGTTTGCTGTTTGCCCCTTTATACATCCTCACCACTAAAATCCAATTACTAGTACAAAGTGGGCTATTTAAAACCCATTAAAACAGAGTGACAATGATTTGAATCGGGGTGTATTAACAAAGGGCTCAAGCCACCAAAATTATTCACAGGCAAGACAGAAGAGTCTTTCTGCTGTGATTTATGAGCTGGTAGCTTGAGGGATGAATGGCTCTGTGCTATGGGTCTACAGTTCTCTCCACTTGTCCAATCAGCAAGAGTAACAGCTCCCATCACCTGACCCGTCAAAACCAAAAGGGTTTCAGCAGCCAAGATCTCTTGTGCCTGCTAATGAACACAGTTTACTCTGTATTCATTAGCAGGAGTGCACCACCACTGTAAGAAAATGACCACCACTGCAAGAGAAAATGTGAAAAGAAAATAAGCACTGTAATTTCATCTATCACATAAAACTAAAGTAAGTGCAGTCTAACTGAAAGTACTAAAAGTAACATTTATATTATGAGTATAACCAGTAGGTCATTTGTTAATGGGAGCAAGCATCTATGGTAAAAACTATATTTGTGGTCATGTCGCTCCTAAAATATTTTGTTATAGGGAGAGTTTGGTCTAGGGTGTATTTTCAGTACCACAGACACTACTGAGTGATCATAGAGATATTAAAGCAATATTATAGGTATGCTACATGCAGCAGTGTGTCTCTATGATCTTCTTGATCTCCTGTGACTAGGCAGACTAGACTAACATATTCAACTAAACAACCCATCTACTACAAGGGGATGGGGGGATGGGGGATCACAATGACATGACAGATCTTCATTTTTCCCACCACTACTCTTTAGTTCCATGTACTAATGCTGCTTTCATTTCAACCGGAATCTTGTCAAAAACCTGAAAAGCAAATTCAGCAATCTGGGAGAAAAAAAAGACTCTTTTCAATCAACTGCAATTTCAACAATCTCTTTCACATTTTTCTAGGGCTTTCTAGGAACTTACATGGAGACTTATATGTTAGGAGACAGGAGATGTTAAAAGCCAGACACTGTGAGAATTACTTAGGTGCCTTCTTAGTGCACAGGTGGGTGTCCAACTCACCGTAACAGCTAGAGTTAGTGTGAATTATAGAAAGGCTTCTGTTTTTCAAGATTTTTGGTCAGCTCAATATTGGAGGCTCTCATACTGCTGAAGGACCACAGGAACACCACCTTATCCAGGTTTTGTCACCAAGGTGTTTAGAGACATCATTACCACCTATTGTGTTAAAAGTAATACAAGTTGTACTGCAAGTTTTCACAAACTACATTCACAAATAGGATGAACTGATTGGGTATTATATTTCATGTGCAATCAATTCAAAGCATCAAGAACAATTGAGACAGACTAAATAACTGGAAGATATCCACATAATTGCAAGTAATGAGCTCAGGACACTGCTGGTAAGTGACAGACACACTAGGTCAGAGTTCAGCTGCTGCAGGTGTGAAACCAAGAGTTTAGGTTGCTGTGGAAACCAACATCTAGCCTGGCCAGATGCTGATGGTGTTTATTTCTTTATAAAGATACAGAAATAGCAGGAGAAGGAGAGACAGAGGTAAGGAGAGCAGAAAAGGAGAAATGAGCAAATGAGAGCAGGAGAGAGCAGAGATGATGGGAAGGAGGGATGGAGTAAATGTTGAACTGTTGCATTAGTTGGCGCGGATTCAACCCGTCGCTTCTAAGCTCTCTAATTGGAGAATGAACAGCTGTGTAGTTTGACCTGCTCTCCCTGTAAATACAACTCACGCAGCAGAGAGGAGAGACTTAGAGTAACACAGGGCAAGAGACTGAGATAGAGACTGAAAGAAGTGACAGGAATTGAGATAAAGAAGAGAGACAGAAAGGGAGAGAGAGAGAGAGCAAGGCAGGGAGATTAAGAGTGAGAAGCAACACAAAGGAAGGGAAGAACACTGATAAAGAATTAGTGAGAGATGAAGAGAGGGTAAAGTTGACATTTATACCCTAGAACACATAAGGGGGGAAACAGTGTGAGAGAGACATGGATCATGGCAGCAGACAAAAAGACAGAGATATCTTAGATAAAATAAGAAAGTTGTCATGCTGTACTGATACCACACATCTCTGTCTATCACCCTGGAAGGAGCAGGGCAGGGGGAGTGGAGTCACCCAGCGACCCAGCGACTCAAACAGACACCAACAGACTTTTAAGTGGTATCAGTGAGAGATGAAGACAGCTGCCATGTTGGCTGTTCCCATGCAGGGGCACTGATGGTTGGCAAGACTGTCTGTGCCATTATTGCAGCAACTATATTCAATAGTTTCCTCTAAAACTGGTAGTCATTATAGGTGATTTTTCACAGTGAAAGTGTCATGATTGGAGAACACTGCAAGCCAAAAAAACAGGACCTCAATGATTTTCTCGTTGACAAGAGCCATGTAAGACTCTCTTGCGCTGAAATACCCCGCTTGTATTTCAATGTGATTGCAGTGCTGGCAATTTTCTTAAATTGATGTGGTTGCTTTTACAAAAAAAATGTCCACAAAATAGTCAGATTTGAAATTCTAATTCGGCTGCTGAAAGAAACAGACCTTAGTAATTACAAATTAGTGCAGGGGCTGGTGAACAGTTTGACAGGAGGAAAGGCTAGAGATGTAAGTGTGGGAAATTTGAAGTTTACCAAGCTCACCGATTCTGCAACAGTTCTTCTGCTGCAGTTCTGGGATTGGTTTGCTTTTTTTGGGGGGGTGAGTGTTTGGGGTGAATCATGATAGTACCCAGATCAAATTTCACTTCATATTTTTCTGAGTCAGGCGGAATCATCCACCGGTGTAGTACGTGATTTATGCTACAGAAATGTGAAAAATAAGGTTTACAGGTTTTTAATAGAAGCTATAAGCTTTTGTGCAGATGCATCTCAGGGGGAAGGAAGGAACAGACACAGCCATTTGTGGACTTGATGAGAGAAGTGTGTGCGCAGACATGCCTCACTATGAATCATGGGAAACTGATTTAATGGAATGAGCAAAGGCTTGACCAAATGGACAGAATAAATAAAGATATGTACATGTACTGGAGATATACAGAGATACACAAACGGTTGCATGCATTCCAGCATGCACATACACACATATACAGACAAAGGCATGTTCATGCACACATGCACATACACATACACAAACTGCATCTGTAGTGTCAGGGCTCCTGACATGAGAGCTAGTTAGCTGTGATCTTCATGGGAATGAGGTAATTAGGTCTGTGGGGCGCAGAGACATTTAATCTGCTCATCCCACAGAATGGCACAATCCAATGACACACACTCTCTTAAGCACAAACAAGTCACATGCACTCATTCTCATACACCTATATAAATACACATTATTATTCACCTGCACATCCACACTCACTCATTCATCCTCACTTGTTCACTCTTGAGCACAGACACACACATAAAAAAAATACACAAACACTCCAGCCTAATCCAATCCAAACATCACCCTCAAGTTAGACCAAATCTCTAATATAAACACACTCACAGGTTGTACATAGTGTTCATACACAGACTTACACCACTCTAAACTAATCCTACTCAAGCATCACCAAATCCCTTGTTAATGCTGAAATCCTATAACAATGCCCTACCTCAGCAGACTCAACTGTACCGCTTCAGGAACTCCTCAGCAATGTTTTCACTGAATCACTGCACACACACACACAGGCCTTCCGGTCTCAGTGGTGATGCACACACACATACACACAAATCCACAAGTGCACACATGGATACACAGAGAAAAAACATGCCCACTTGATTTGCTTGTCTGCTGTAATTCAAGTCAAACACCATATGTTCAGATTTCCAACGGCATACAAAGTAAATTGAAGTTTTTAAGTTATTGAGCAAACTGTGGACCACAGATATCAGCAGGAAAATAAGATTATTTAACCCTCCTCATTTTTGGAGGAAGTCTGAAAACACCACCATTTTGAATTGAAGTGTTTTCCAAAAGCATTTATTTGTCTTTTCCCAAATGTACATGCTTTGATGTTTCTCTGTACAAATGGACACTTTCAAGGAACAGTTCACCCAAAATAATGCCATTATCTACTCATTCTTCTACCAGCTAAAACACAGGCAAAGTGTGTTTTACACAACACACAGAAAGGTACACTAGCTAGTGCATCCCTGTAGCAGCTTTCCACAAACAACTGAGGGCAGTGCGTTGATCTTTTTAGGGTTCCAAAATGGGCAAAAAAAATTAGAGCAACATTTCTCCGTTTCTCCGTGAAAGGTCACAACAGTACAGTTACACCAGACAAGGTAGGCAAGAAAAATATTTTCATAAGAAAGTGAAAATATTAAACAATAATAGGCCCAAATAAATTTGAATGTTGTAATTTGAAAGTCCAGCCTCCACAGTGTCTGCTTAGACAAAAAACATAGAATAAGCACACAATCTATTAGTGAGTCCGGCTGACAATGAGAATCATTCTGTCAGGTGAGTCTAGAGGGTCTTTGACTGTTTTTGTTATAACTGTGTTTTTCCCTGAAGGATAAATTCTATTTTTGTTTGCTCATCTCCACAGGGAGGTTAGAGTTCATGTTCAGATACAGAAGAGAGCTCCCTGGAGCTGCTACGGGTTCAATGCTTTGCTCAATGACATCGAAACAGGGCAACCGCTTGGTGCCACTGGAATTGGACCCAGGCACTCAGGCTGAAGGACAGTCTCACTGGGCACTATGTCACCTTGTTGCAGTCGAATGTTTATCTAAACATAAAAAATATGCTTTGTTTTTGAATGTACTACCTACAGTCCAGCACTCAGCTCAGTCAATATTACCTTGCCAGGGATTTCTGAAATCTGTGGCAACCTTACAAAAACTGCAGCTTTGACAAAGTTCTCCAGAATCATTCAAGATTTTTTTTTTTTTATCTTCCCACAAGCCACCTTTGGCTTCTGATCTAGCGGCTGAAAAACACTGAGAGACACTCTACTAGAGTTCTTTTTTTTTCTTTCTTTTTCCCCACAATGCTAAGAGCTAACTGAAAACACATCCTCAGGCAAGAAAGGTGGGGATCAAGTCAAGGTTACATGTTAGAGAGGATAAGGAGAGACAGTGAAAAAGAATTAAGAGATAAACAGGAAAGAATGTGCTGCTGTAGAGGAGAGCTGGGAGAAACCGTAGTGAATAGAATAGAGCCAGGTTTGTGACTGATTAAGACAAAGTGAAGAGAAGCACTGAGAAAGTACACAATGTTCAAACTGATACAGAGAGAGAGAGAAAGAGAAAAGGCAGAGACAGGGAGACTGAGTAATGCACACCCACATCTTCAACTAAAGACTATCTGAGAAATGGCAGCAAACACCCACAACCGTCGTGATGTGCACCTGCGTGTTTCCATCCACATGTGCATGCCGGGATGAGTGCTCTAGCAGTGCACGCAAATTCACAATTGTCCACATGCAAAGATGAAAGTGGGCAGCAGGGAGGAGAGTCAGATGACAGTCCTGAGATGTAAGGTAGCATTCAGTGTGCAAGATACGTTCTGCTGAGCTTAGCATCCACACATGAATGCCAGTACCTGTGGGGTTTAAACATCACAAGACCTGTACGAGACCTGGGAGCTGATAGAGGGGCAGAGGATGAAGGGAGAAGAGAGAGAGACACAAAATTCAGAGGGAGAAAAGAGAAGACAGCAAAGGATGGGAGCTACACAGCTAACAAAAGAAGGAGAGGAAAAAAGAGCACAAATCTGTGCTTCATACAAATGTTTTAAGCAAAAATCCGGCATTCATCAAAATGTTCTTACCTGCATTTGTCCATATTCTAGTTTATTCATATTTTAGTCCAAAGGTCCAACAGGTGTAGCATTCACTGTATGTCACTGCATCAGCAAGAGTTTTTTCAAATAACTACATTGGAACTTCCATTGCGACAAAACAGGCACCTGGCTGCTGGGTGGATGTCTATCATAATGTAATAGAGTGCAGATCGGGTCGCATATATTTGTCCGAACCCGACCAGAACCCAACAGGCATTTTTTTTTGTGTCTGAACCCAACCTGAGTCCAAGAGTTTGCTTGTTCTCCATCGCTTGGTTACATTTACCGCCTGAAATAAACTACATGTTACCTTCAGCATCATCACATAAACTCCAGCACTGCACGGGAAGTTGCACAGAACAGAGAGTATGTCCATCATTTTTAATTATTTCACGCTAGAGTTTAACTAAAATAACGCCGGCGTGACTGAACCTGATCCGCACCCGAACATAATTTCTAAATTTTTGTCCAAATCCGGCTTGACCCATCAGACCCAACTGGCTTGAGTCAGGTATCCACACTCCACAATGTGCGCAGCTCACAGCAACAATGAAGAGTAAGATAAAGTTAATGCACAAAATGAATTAAAATCATCTGGGCGCTATTACAGTTATTCAGAAATTATGCTGTTTATTGGAAGCTAATTCATATCTCAGGCTAACATTAATCGCAACTAATTAGATGTGTGCTAAATTAATCATTGTTAGCTGCATTGTGGTTGAATAATGTTCTGGCAAAGCCAACAACTTACAAGGCTCAATTTCTCCCAAAAGAAACATTTTTTATATTTTAATGTAAGTCAGCTCCTATTCCCAATTCACATGTCATGTTACAGTGTGAGGAGAATACACTGTACTTATGAAAATTAGTATTATTAACATTATTTCAATTTAACAGCCTTTTGCAATAACAAAAATGCCTTTTCAGTGTGTACATTACATGCATTACATGCAAATTCACAATCCTTTTTCCCTAGAAGCAACTCAGTATAGAAACATTACAGGCGACAGTGTGAAATGGTAATTTGGCATGTGCACTTATTCTGTATGCAAAGTGAGAACATTTCTAAGCAAATATTAGTGAATGAGGCCCACTGTGAGAAAGAAAGACATGATGAGGAAGACAGAGGAAAGAACTGTCAAAACAATGCAAAAAAGGGGGGAAATTTAGAGATCTATGAGGAAAGCATAACACCAGCAGGAGGCCACAGCTCGCACTGCAAAATACAGTTGTTTTGTTCCTCTCATGGTTTCAATATGAGCTGTCTGCCTCTCAGTGTGTGTCTCATTATGGGAGAATCTCTTTCTATTTCTCTTTCTCGGCTCCTCAGTGTACATCTTTGTCTCCAGCCGTAGATTTTGTTAAGCAGAGGTAGGCTGAAAGTAATGCCGAGCATGTTGACAGATGGGGAGAATTAATTATTCAATTTATTTTATTACTGAGGCGGATTTTCTTCAGAATTGGAGAACTAATACCGTTGTTTGGGAATTATTATTAGCAAACCGATTGCAGTTTCAGTTGTTTCAGAAGATGTGCCAAAGTACACATAATAAGGAGCCAAACTGAAGATAATAGAGGCTGACTTGAATTGAACTGAACTGAATTGACTTGGATCAATTTTTAGGCATTTAGTAGAATACTATGTCAGTGATGTGTACAAGATGTGTGTGGGAATAGTTTGGAAGTGTACAGAGTCAATTACGTAACACCTGTGGCCCAACACTGGTGAGATATTTTCAGAAAATGATGACTTACATCGTTGGGAGATACCGTGAGAACACTCCTGCTCTTCCTCATTTTTCTTGGAGAATCTCCCTCGCTGTCCTACTGCAACAGCTTCACACCTGGAAAACACACATGTACACACACATACAGAAATGTTAGATTGTTTTTTTGTTGAAGGGGACCAGTGCTGACACGATTATTTGATTAGTTGAGCGATAATTTAGATTCACCATTAATTTAGTCATTTATCAAGGAAAATTCCAAACATTTTTTTTTTTTTTTAAATCAGTGCATAAAAAATACATCATCATTCAGGAAAGTGAAACCTACAATCATTGCCATAAATGAAGAAATAAGATACCCAGGCCTACTAAAGCATCTTTGAAATGACATTAACGGTACAGTCTGTGACACACTGAATATTACTGAATATGCTTCTGCTTATCTAGTTGTTACTGTCCAAGGGTAGGCTTTATGAAGTTTGTGTTATAAATCAGTGTTGTTGTTGTTGAACCATTAGGTCCACTTTTATTAAATTATTAAGCGATTAACTACTAAAGTTAAGTGGAATAATTGATACTCTGTTAAATTGTTCATTAGGTTCGGTTTGATTTCACATGGCAAAAATTTTGAACAAACTGAAATATATCAACAAATATGTCCAGGTTGAAAGGCAGAGAGAGGAAGTATTGACTTCAAGAATGTTTTTTCCATCTCTCACTTTATTGTACAAACACATTTAGCTAATATAATATCCATGGATCACTAACAGCAGCCTTGGCATTTCTTCATTATTGCAGTGCTCATTTTGGCTATATTCCAGTATATTACCTTGTTGCACCATGTCAACCCTTGCTTCATTGTGTTCCTATGCTGCTACTGTAACTGCTAGTTGCAAACGCTACCTGCTTCTTTTTGTCATTAATTAGGAGTCTACAATTTGCACCTGAGCTATGGGAGCTGATTCAGCCCAAAACGCAAGCTGCTTCCCGCAATTGGGTTGAATATAGGTCGTTTCATGTTCACACCACAAACCAACCACTACAGGATTTGTTTGTAATTGTGCCGAGACCCCCTCTAACAGGGTTTCAGTCCCATTGTTTTGGTCCAGGTTTCACATCTGCCCAAAAGAACTGCACCAAGGGGGGAACGCACCACAGTTTGATCCAGTTTGACTAAACAAACCAGGTGTGAAAGCCCCCCTTAAAGGGCCATAAATGTCGAATCCCAGACTCATGTTCCCAATACAGACAGCTGCTCTGATGGGTGAAACACACCCATTTTTTGTTCCACACCGCAAATTCTTGCCTATTGAGGGGATATGAAAAGCTCCCCGCAAAATGCCTACAGATATCTGCAGTGTGACAACACAACATGAAAGATGTGCAGCATAAACATCACATTATGAATGTACATTCAATATATATGCTAACGATGGGAGGGATATGAAAATGTGAAGATAAAATACTGAATTTATAGCACATAGGCCCACACATTCACAGGTCTACATGGACAGTACAGTAGATAGCTGTACAGTAGATACAGGTGTCCAGCCTCCTGCTAAGACAGCAAATTTGATGTCCTATGTTAAGAACAGCTAAGCCAGCTCACAACTGTCATAATATGTGGTTTACCTACATTAATATGTGACCTGACAAGCCAACTAGTCACCAATTAATACCTATCAGATTAATTAGGTGTGCTGTATTTTTCACAGTTTACCCTGGTAATGTTGTTTATTTGTGCAGTGTGTGTTGTTTAGTGTTGGTTTTGTGACAGTTTGTGAAAACAAATTTCCCTTTGGGACAATAAAGGCTATCTATCTATCACACAGACCATTTTTCCTTTATTCACTTTGATCACATATTATTCAGGATTGCATTGACTGTATTGGCTGTGCTGTAGGATGCATTTATGATATATACCCTTTTCACTGCAATTTGTTTTTTTCTTAATGGATTCATATATACACAATGTTCTCGTTGCAGCTGAATAGTGGCCCACACATTACAACCTGAGGAAACGTAATTTTTCTCAAAGGAAAACTATTGTTAGCCATACTTAGAATATTGAAAAACAGCTTTGACAGCAGCGAATATTTGTAATCCCTAAACAATGCCTACTATTTGTAGGCTATGCCAGGACAGATGGGGATAATTTACATTAGAATTCCTATTTACACAGGATTTCACAGGAGTGGCAGTCAGAGAGAGTGCGAGAGAGAGAGAGAGAGAGAGAGAGAGAGAGAGAGAGAGAGAGAGAGAGAGAGAGAGGGAGGGAGACAGGGGCAGAGACAGAGAGATACACAGAGACAGAGAGTGTGTGTGTTGACCCATCTGGAAATGTATTTGGCTCCAAGCATCATCACTGGACCCAAATGGTGCAGCAATTTTATAAATATATGTATTTTTTCACAAAGATTCAGTTTTTGTAATGAGGTGGCTGCTCTATGAAAAGTCACAAATGTCACACTGAAAATATACAATTTGTGGATTTTTCACTGCTAAATAAACAAGAGTGTATTCAGTGACAAGGTCACAACTTGACAACAGTCTGTTATTCCAGAAAAAAACGTACCACAGAGTGCCTTAATTGACCAATCTGTATCAAGTATTCAACAAAGCCATGAAATAAACCTTATATTACCCTATTTTACAGACTAGATGAAAAACTACACTTTGTGTGTGTGTGTGTCTGATGTATGTCAATACGCACACATCAACAGCGAAACAAAATACTTACTATTTCACAATAATGTGTTCTTCATTATATAGCGAAGGAAAAGTGGTGAGACTTTGTCATACAAATTAGGGGGGACCTAAGAGGAGATAACACAATCACACAGGACAAACAGGTTTCTTACCCTGCTCACAGACTCCTGCAAAACACACATTTTAGGATCACTGTTCTGCTTAAACCAAACAGCTAATTTGCATATTCGGTTAGGGTTAGGGTTAGGATTAGGGCTACATTAGGGTTCCCGTGATTTCCCATCCTGAGTCCTATTCATCCTAAACTAATTTTCAAAATTATGGGGCATGAAAAAACATCTGACAGCAATAACACAAGTTTCTCCTTGAGTTTTGGAACTCGTGGGAAAAACAGGAAGCAAATAGTGAACAAATACTGTGAGATCCTTCTCATGCATGATATAGATAGCAATTATAAAGAGAGTGTACTTATAAAGGAAGCACAGAAATAGGTTTTAATGAGCTCTGATCACAGGGTGAGAGATTAAATTTCCCATTTCAGTTATGTGTAACTCGATGAATGAAGAGAGACAGTACGCCAGACAGGACAAACTAAAGTGTAGTATAGATGTGACATTTATTGAGAAAAAGGGATGATGTGTGAAGACAGCAATCATGCAGCGACTGAGTAAACTGATCTGCAATGAGTGTAGCCTTCATGACTCTTTTAAATGGCACACACACATTCAGATTTGGTTTACTGTGCATGTGAGGACTTTCCTTTGGCTACATTCATTCCCTGACTGCTGACTCCGAACCCTTGACCCTCTCCACTATATGCTTAACCTCAACTGTTATCGAATCCTAATTCTACCCTTAACCCTAAACCCATGTCCTCACCGAACATCAACCCCTTGAGAAAATATCAGCAAACACTTTCCTCCTCTTTCTACCTTCTGAAGACATTTTGACCTTTTAAGTATAGACGTACATGACCCCACAAACGCACTCAATGAGAGAGCGAGAGAGAGAGCACACGAGAGAGAGAGAAGAGAGAGACAGAGAGAGAGAGAACGAGAGAGAGAGACCGCGAGAGAGTGAAAGAGAGAGAGTAAACCTCTTGGACTTGGGTTTAGGGTTAAGCAAAAAATTAGGATTAGTTCAGGCCAACAATGTAGCCCCGCAAAAAATATGACAGTCCAGAAAATACCCTTATTTTGGAGGATATTTGTAATCTTTTTATTCATGTTAGGACATTTTTTGTCACACGTATAGATGTAGACATGCAGACACACAAACACACACAGCATATTTCAAATTTCCTTTCCCACATACGTACATTTGTTTTGCTACCATGAAAATCACAGAGCAAAGCAGTCAAAACAAAATAAAAGAAAGCCTAAGCCTCGTCATTGCTCTTCTGGGGGGCATTCAACCAATGATACATCAACTTGGTAATATCTCTGCACTTCACACTGCAATCCCTCATGATGCATAACCATGTGATGATGTGCAAGACGTCCTTTGGCTCACCACCCAGGCAAACCGATCACTCCCATGGCAAACTTATTCATTCATTTTCAAAGCCGCTAATCCTAATTAGGGCCGTGTCATGCTGGAGCCTGTCCCAGTGCTCGCTGGGCAGAAGGTGAGGGCAACACCTTGGACAGATCGGTAGTCCATCGCATGGCAGACATACAGACAGATACATTCACACCTAGGGGCAATTAAGTATCTCCAATTCGCCTGACTTACATGTGTTTGGACTGTGGGAGGAAACCAGAGCTCCCGGCATAAACCCTTGCAGACACTGGGAGAACAGCAAATTTCACACAGACAGGCTGTCCAATCGAACCCAGAACCCTCTTGCTGACAGCGCTAGCTCCTGCATGACTGTGCTGCCACCATGGCAAACTAATTTCTGTTATTTGCTTTCCAATGCCTCCCCAATGCCAGCCGCAGATGGTTCCTGGGCTACAGCAACCTCGTTTAAACGTCTCTGATCTCTTTGTGTCAGAAGCCTGTTCTCTAAATCCAACTCTAATCCACACAATAAGCTCTAAATGATATAATTGTTCACGGCTTCTGATGAAAACGCTCATTTCTTACCTCTGCTGCAGTCACGGTGGCTGGGAGTCATCATTATCATTAGACTATTATTTGAGATGTGGGTAATAAACAAGAAGTGTTACATAAAACCAAAAGGTGTAATCAAGCATTCCCTTCACAGTGAAATGATCCAGAATGCAACAGATATGTTAGCTGTGATTTTGCCAGGCCATAAACAAGAATTTTCTAAACTGATTTGCCTTATCTTGTACATATTGAAATAATCTGAGATCACAGGAAGGAGAAATTAGAGGACACTTGTTGTCATATGCTTTGATGTTTAATGTGGAAAACAAATACCAATACTTCAGCCATCACTATTTAATCCACTTGCAATCAGCTTTTATCTTAGGGATCTAAAAACAGTTCTATGTATGGGTGAGTACTGCACACATACACACACATACATAGAGACAATGAACTTACTTGTTCGCTTTCATTCATAAATGCATATGCACTAACACAGTATTAAAGTGCTTATGAAACAGACTGCCTTGCAAGATCAAAACATCAAACGATCAAATACAACAAGATTAAAGTACACCTGTACATGGACTACTGAGACAAAATGGTATACAGAGCAGTCTGCAAACTTCCTGACCTATGTGTCTCGTTAACAAAATGTATGATATGTGAGAGAGTGTGAGTGTATTTTCATGTTTGTGTGCTTGCATGCTATTACTCTGCCAGTTCTGATAGACCATAATGTTCATGGTTGATTGGACCTGACCTTGAAGGCTGCAACTCAGGGCCTTATCATCTGCACGATGCAGGGCAGCACTGGGAAGTCAACATGCCTGCCAGCGTTTGTCCTGTCTGTGCTTTAATGTGTACGGCTGTGACAGTTTGCATCACTAACTGTGGCTTTAATCTGTTGTTTATAACTGTCCTGTATATCCTTATGCTGTTTAGAACTGCAGAAAATAGTGGAATATTTGGATAAAAGATGATGCAAAGCTGGATGGATGGATAGAGGTGGTACTTACACTGTTGAAGGGCAACCTCACTAGTGATGTGAAAACCTAAGGGGTAATGTAGGTGTCTTTTGGCAGAGAAACACAAGGAAACCTGACGTGTCTTTGTTTTTCTCTGCCTTAAAATACATTTGAATGAATGTGGCTTAAACTTTCCATAGTAACTTAAAATAGACTTGAATGAATGAGTAGTGCTGGAAGCAGCTCACAATACTGAGAGAAAAAGGAGAGAGGGACAGAAAGGGGAATGGAGCCGGGGTGAGGTGGACATGTGGGAGAAGAGGAGCAGAAAATCTACTTTGTTCTCCACATCAATCAATTCACCTTTGTTTCTTAAACAATTGGATCAGGACCCAAACTGTGTTTTGTAGGTCCATTTCAAGCGGACATCTGCATGATGGGACGACCACATGCTTTCAGGACAATTGGCTCAAATTCACATTTGCATTCTAGGCCAAATGTGTGAAGATATTCAGACTTAAATCAACATTTTAATTTAATGAGATGCTTTCAAATGCAGGTTTTAAATACAATATAATCCTCTACATGGCTAGACATGGTTTGAATTATTGGTAAAACAATGGTAGAAATATTAAAGTATGAGTTAATACAAATAGTGAAATAAATAAAGCATATACTGTATACAGTGCAATGCCATATACGATAATTTATGTTGTTTAGACAGTATATTGAGGACTACTAGCCTATATCACAACAGGTGTTGGCTAAAATTACTGCTACTAAGTTACTGATCCTAAAAGCAACTAGTATTTTAATCAGTTACTCTCTATTAACCGTACACAAGGTGTGCTTCTTTAAATGATTGCTTTGGTGTTCATAACTGCTGCTGACAAAGAAACCCTTACTGAGTGCACTATCAACTAAACAAAAGAAAAAAATCAGTACAGGCAAGAAAACATGATGACACTGACGAATTATTTTCAATGTTTGTTGACAGCTAGTGCCAGCAAGTCAGCTTCAATCCATTTTACCTCTCCATTTTGCAATCCAGCTTCCTCTCCAACAACAGCCACATCTGCATCAGTAAGCTCAACCAGCAAATCAACAACCCCGCTACTTTATTCAATGCCGGAAAGGTCGTTGCCAAGCCAGATTTTCTTAAAATTAGTGCATAGTAACTGTAATTAGCTCTTTGCCTCTTGGACTCTGCCTTCAATATAAAAAACTGCAAATAAAGACTAAAAGTATTGTACTAAAACTAATGGTTATGGATGAATTGGAGGAGTACCACCGGAAATTGTTGGGGCAGTGTAGCTAATAGTTCAAGCGAGACCAGTCTATGAACAAGACACTACAAAGAAATCGGAGATCTCTCATTGGTAATATTAGAAAAAAGAAATCTCTGTCCTCTTGTCTCGATGTATTTAACAGCCTCACAGACGATCGCCATCTTCAGTGCTGCCTCCACTTTTGCCTCTTTCTAGCAGGTTCATTGTTAAGACCTCCTAAATTGTTGTCATATTTGTTGTCAGAGACTTCTGACTCTAAGCTGCCATCGTAAAGGATGCATGGAAGTATGTGGGTAGGGACTGTTATATTATTTGAAAGGGAAAGTTGTTTTTGTACATAAAGGGCGCATAAATGAGCCTTACCTGTCCATCATCTGTCCTTATTTTGCATACTGCTGTGCCAATCAGCATAGGGTTTTGTGCACACTGAGTGCTAACTCCTCAGCTGTTTTTTTTTTGTTTTTTTTGTCATTGTTGTTTTTTTTTTTTTTTTTTTTTTTTTTTTTTTGCCCAAGTCCCAGCACCAAAGAAGGGGAGATATGCCAGAGATCTGCACTCTACTCAGAGCACTCTTCCAGTTTGAGGTTGTGCTCATAACACTGGCATGACACTGTCATAACAGTGGCATTATAGCTGCCATGAACACCAATGACAGGTCACTTAGGTTATTTTCCTGGCAAAGTTGACATCACACAAGTCAAAACAATTTCAGATGTGTAGGAAAAGCATTAAAATATTTATTGATGTTGATGACATCCTGTCATGATTACGCCAGTGTTACGACGCTCTTCTAAACATAACTTCCAAAAATTTTGTCTTGTGATGTTCTTAGGTTGCAGACTTCAAGAAAACAACACACAGTACAGATACCTGATGCAGTGACTAACCTGAAAAAATGAACAAACAGTGCTGCAGTTCTTCAGCTGCTTATCTGTGGCTATTTACAACAATATCAGATTATGTTTTGTACTTTTAACTCACAGTAAGAGTGTGATTTCACAGCTAAATAATAAAATTATGTAATGAGATTATACAACCAAAACATCAAAAAGGTGTTGCTGTTTTAATACTTTAGTAGTCCTCAGCAAATACTGGCCTCATGAATTGGACATCAATAAAATTTCCATCTGGTATCAGCCCCAAAAACTCCATACTGGTCACGCACAGCTTTTAGCAAAAAGCAATCTCAGAGCCCATCGGCTGTAGTCTGACGACAATTCAGCCTCTGGGGATGATGGACAATTTTTCAGGACTTCCGATGTAGCTGCTCGCTGCTCGCTTCTGTTTATGTCTCAGTTTCCATTTCGTTAGTTATTGTGTCATTTTATTGTTCACACAATAGACAAACACTGATACTTTTTTATACGTGTTTTAGGTTCAGATGACATTTTCACCACCTGCTTAAAACCACTCAAACTACAAATGGCAATCAGAATGCTTCCGATACCAAAATCTTGTCTTTTGCCTACACACACACACACACACACACACACACACACACACACACACACACACACACACACACACTTCAAACATACATATACTACATATATGTATATACACATACACACATATATAAAAATCTGTTCATAGAGATTACGCAAAAAGCATATTGTCAATCATTTTGTGTTTTGTGTGACGACACGTGCTTGTTTCTCACAACACACACACACACAAGCCAGAAGCCTTTGTATTTTCCTCAGCTTTGTTATCATATTTTTTAATAATCTCTCCTATCTAGCTAATTGTTATGAGTTCCACTTGCCAAGGCAAATCTCCCTACGTATTCCTTTTATAACGGTGTCTCTCACAAACACATTTGGCACCGCGAGCTAATGAAACCTGAATCAGCCTTAATGGTCCAGCACACTTTAATTCCCCTCCATGCTAATCATTCACAAGCGGCAGAGAAGATTGACTGAACAGCCACTGAGCCTCTCTCTAATGAGCCAATTCAGGACGTTTTTAAAGGGGCCCGAAACAGAATTCACACGTCACTCTTAAGTCTCTTAAGAGAGCAATAAAGGCCAGAAGGAAAAAGAAGAGGAATGAGAGATTAGAAGAGAGAGTGTCTGGGGGATTTACAAAATAAGACAAGGGGGATTCAGATAGGGAGATTAAGGAGAAAGAGAAAAGAGAGCTACAGGGCAGCAGGTCAAAGAGGATGAATGGAAATTCAAAATAGGATTGGAATTAAAGAAAGAGGGAGTGAAGAATGAAGTGTGAAAAGAGAAGGCAGAGGGTGAAAGAAAGGAGATATGAGGTTGAAGGAAAATTAACAGCTAAGAGGAGGACTTCAAGCTAAAGCTGATTGCATTGATCATACTGTAGGGCTTTGGATATGGCATGCGTGTCATATCATGAGGTCAGACAGCTTAAGGAAAAAGACACTTTAAATTATAAGCCTCAAGAAGATATAATTTTAAATAATACATTAGCATGGCACATATGAACACCTCACACCACTGTACCAGGGCCCTGCTCTCAGTGATTGAGCACATCAGTCAAAAACTCATTGGGGATGCACTCCTGACAAAACCCACCCTCATGACACGTTTGATCAGAATCACAACTGAAAACTCTGCCAGTGCAAATGAAAAACACCAAAGAGCCAAATGTGAGGGCAAAAGCCTGATCAGTGAGAAGGAAGCAAAGAAAATTGCAAACAAAGGAACGTCTTATCAACCAAAAAACTTTTAATTTGTTTGCTTGTTATGTTTTGCTTTCGAGATTTTTTTATTTTTTCCAAAAGACTTTTTTTTTTTTTTTTTTTGCTTATTATTCAAGAGGTTTTGTTTGATCATTTTGAAACAAATGCATATTGTAGCTATTTAGATTTTTATATATATTTTTATAGTTATATAGGCTAGTTAAATAGTTTTTTAATAGTTTGCAACTTTTTATGTCCAAGGATTGTCAGCTCCTATGAGGAATGATTTTTGAACAAGTAATTTCTAGAAAAGTAGATTCATTTTAGCATCTATGGTACCTAAGAACCTGTCAAGGAAAATAATCCTCACCAAAACTCGCCATTCTTAGAGGAAGAGTTTAGCTTTCCTCCCATATCATTCCTGCTTTGAGCTTCATCTACCAATGACAATCTCATACATGCAAATCACTGGCTTAAGAATTGGGGAGGCAGGTGTCCCTGTGGATGCCAATGGGTTCTTGGAGTTATACAAAGGGTTTCGTGCACATCAGGGACACAAAACATTACAAATAAAATCGAAAACTATGAATTAGTGAAGCAAAACTGAGCATCAGAATTGTTATGCATGTCGACAGGAGGCAAGTTAACTTTATCATCCTTGCCACAAGGTCTAGTGCTCACTTAAGCCTCCAGTTTCACTTCAGAACTGTCTGACTGATCACCGGTGTGGCTGTATCTGCAAAAGTGGCCAACTGAACATTTCTCAAGCACTCGTTTAACCTATTGAACATTTTTCTTTTGGCTAGAAGAAAACATTTTTAGTTATTTTGTGTGACTTATGTTGAGATCATTCAGTGAAACACATTATAAGTGATGAGAAAAACCAGCATTGCCTGCTCAGTGAAATGTCTTCAATCCATATTTCATCGAGGAAATCATCAGTGGCACAGCTTCTCTGCGGGGATGACAATCAGTGCCAGATATGATCATTAGCAGATGGGTGCTGAGGAAATTTGTGTTTCAGAGATCAGAAAATTGCACTGGGTGGCACAGATGTAGAAAGAAGTTTATGAGAACAGATTAGTACTGTACCCTGTAGGGAGAGAAAGTAACAAGGAATATATGTTTACTTATGTGCATGAGTGTGTGTGAGTGTGTGTGTGTGAGAGAGAGAGAGACAGTGTGTGTCAGGCTGCCTTGCCTTCTAATGAGCTTTTCTTCTGTTTAATTAGCAGAGCATTAGTAGGGACAGGTGTGAGGACATAACACAAACTCACAAGCATTTATAAAAAAATTAAAAAAAAAAAAAAAAAAAGCCTTGAAAATAAACTAATGCATTCTTTCTTTCAACATACTAATATCAGATAAAATGTTTGTGTGTTCTGCCAGAAAATTAGATGTGTGCACGTGTTTCATGCCTTGGCAAAAACTTGTTCACCTTCGTCACACACCTGGCAGCACTCAGAGTGAACCAATATAGCAAGGTACAATAGGCCCTGTGCTTTTCTATAATAGGGCAGGTGTCTGAGTGCCAGCACAAAGGTCTGTGTGACTTGGCCTTCCTTTTGGCACACAGGCTGAGATAATAACTGACCACACTGGGCACAATATCCCAAGCTTCTCAAAGTGACTTTCTACAGCAAAGACACTTCTCGACTCAGTGAAGCATCTCATCATAAACTCAGTAATGAAGTATTTCCCCATTCTTTTCCCCACTTGTAATGTTACTTTTACTGATTATCGCAACACTACTCAAAACTGGATAAAGAAATGACGCTATAGGGTTACCATCATCATTTCCAAATGTTTCAACTTAATTTATGAGAATTTTTTTTTTTTTGCATTTTTGGTCAGTTCAGTGTATCAAATTAGGGCTAGGCAATATGGACAAAATTAACTATCACAATAACTTTGACCATATGCCTCAATATTGATAGGTACTTACAAGAGATCTTTGCTAAAAAATCATCAGTAATGTGAATATGATGACCAAGCAGGTAGAGACAAATAATAAAACAGGTAGAACAGTCTATTAAGTTCAAAAAATTTCATTTCTTTACTGTAATGCCGCCTTTAAAACAAGGAAGAGTAAGGCATCACTTATGGCATAGCACCTTATGACAATATCTAAAATCCCAGATGATATTTAGCTTAATAGCACACAGTTAATACGATTTCAATATATTGCCCGGCCCTATGTCAAATGGCACTAAATACTACAGCACCCATGAGCCACATTGACAGTTACTATGGTGAAGACCCCAAATGAAGCCGTAAAATATATTCATATATATTTACTATGAAATTACACTGTATTCAAGATTCATGGTTGCAACTGGGAACAAAGGACTGCATCATATTTGCTGAAATGATCCAAAAATGTCTGTGCAAATTCAACTCAGTAGCTCAACTGCACAGGTAACAGAGGTTTAAGCTCTGCAAATTGGCTGTTTGTTGAAGCAATGCTCCATGGGACTTGACTTACCTCCTGGAAGTTGATGTACACAGTTTTGTACCTTTTTTCCAGATTGTTTTCTGCTTTACTGAACAATCACAGAGGAGAGAAACAGGAAGGACAGGGTACAGAGAGGGGATACATGAGGGGAGAGAGCAGAAAAGGGCCCCCGGCGGCATTCAAACCCAGGCCACTGCCCCAGTATTAAGTGGTTTGCGATCCACAGTGATCCCCAGGGCGCCCCAAGTTTTCTGCCTTTTACTTAATTGAAAATGAACCTACACTATTTCAACATAGTTGCTGTTTGTTTGCACTGATGATCCAGAATCCCGGGCAACCAAAATAACCCCAAACACCCCACAACTCTACAAACAGTGTCATTTCCCATTTCTTTCGACTGGTGCATGACAGGCAAGTAAGTCACACACACGGACAGCTGAATAACTCACCCAATTCCCTAAACCCGTAGTTCTTCTGTATTTAATTTCAGCAGTTGTGGAAAGAAACAACGTCAAGCCGGCGTCACAATACAGATAGACAAGATGTTCTGTCACATCTCATCTCGTATTTCTCACACGAGTTCACACAACAAGACACCAATGGGGGCTGACTTCAGCAGAGCATGTCGTGTATCGGCCTCACAGAGGTGAGCTAACAAGCTCTCTGTCTGCCTGACTGACTGGCTTGATGACTGCATACAAGGCTGACTTGGTGAGAGCATCTTAACAGCTGGTTGCTTGGCTGTCCATTTCTGCCTTCCTCTCTTTATCTACTCATCTTTTTTTCTCTGTACTCAGTTACCTAACTAATAGAATCTAGGTTACAGCCTGGGAACTGTCTGCTTGCCTGCGGTTTCTGTCTGTCTCTCTGTTTTTTTGCTATTTGTTCACTTAATTGGCCCATAGAGTTCCCCATTAGAACCTGAATAAAGGTCTGTGTCGTGGTGATCCAGGAAACCAATCAGTGTGTGTGTGTATGTGTGTGTGAAGCTGTGTGCAACTTAAATTCAGAAATGAAGGACATCAAATGTTGTGACAGTGCGCATGGTACCACTGTCAGGAACATGTAGCAACCCCCACATGTCTGCATTCATTAATTCGTTCATTCATATGATCTCATTCACAGGAAAAGTGTTCATTTCTGTCAGTCATTCCCTACCATAAGGGGCTTCCGCAGTGTGATTTCTTGAAAGGCTGAAAAAACCCAGACTGCTTTGTATTGTGCCGTGTTTTACCTTATCTTGTTTTTGATCAAATTAGACCTAGAATACAAGCAATCATTCAGAAATAAATATGCAGGCGAAGACACACATCTCTCCTTCAGACACACATGCAAATCTAAAACCATCACCATCATAATGTGATGCCAGTGCAAATCAATTGAGCCAAATTCTGACACTAACTCTGAATCGACTGAAACTACAACATTAATAACTAGAAAATCAATGTATACTGGGATTACATTAAGTTTACATGTCCTGCCATACATAATGAATCTTGGTAAATCTCTCGAGGAAATCTGGATGTGTAATGTCAGCCTTCACCCTAAAGGCTGCATCAAAAACAAAAGAATCCTTCAGCCACACCTAAAGGTAAAAGTTAACCCCACGGGTGAGAAAATCAAATAAGACCATGACAGGATTGTCTTTTTCTGCTTTCTTACATTGTACACCATGGAGAGAGACTGGAAAAAGGAGAAAAGGGGATGATGTGCAACAAACCCTTGAGCCAGTCAGTCCAAATCATTGACAACAAGTTTTTTCTCTTAGATCACTTCATTCATATTAAAAACTTGCTGGAAGGATTATTATTTTAAATGCATGACCAACAAGTTATTTTTTACCCATCACTTGTTAAATAAATCTGTTTAATAATTCCTGTGATATTTTGTGCCCTGCTCCAGAGGAACCAGGGTGCTCGCTTCTTTAAATGGAGCATCAAATTGCATACTTCTGTGGTCTTGGTTAGCCTGCTGTCCCCGAGCTGGCTCATCGCATCACCATGAAATACGAATCTAATTTCATCACTGGTTACAGTTTTGAAGCACCATAAAAAGCTTAGTGTTAACCCACTGACTGCATTTCAGCTGATGTATGGTGGCTGAGGCACAATCACAAGCTCCCACAGAGCAGCTTTGCAATATTTCATCATGAGTCTCTTCTTTAATCATTTTCACAAGCTTCAAACGCAGGTTTGGTAAAGCATTGCAACTACATGATTGAACCAGGTAATCCTTTTTGATGTGGAAGGGTAAAAATAAGTTAAACATTTTGTTATAAATGTGCTGCATGAAGCGAATTGATTATGTCAAATTACGAAATACAGAAACGATATTTGATTTCCATTCCTCCAGGATGAAACGGGGTACCACCCTTCCGTCAAATCCATTTAAAAATTGCTTTGAATCTTTTTCATCCACATGTGACGCAACAGTACTAATCCATTTTAAGGCGCAGATGTCCAGGCAAAGGTGGTTTAAAAACCTGGAAAGCACTATTACATAATCATCGCTGTTTACAAATGGCTTAGGGCCATAAAACAAAACAAAATAAAATAAAACAATTGCTTCCTGTATTGCAAAGAATATTTACCAAACAGTCATACAAAGTTGACTGACACTGGCACTGACTCCTCTGCTGCGGAGGTGACTTTGTATGATTGGATTGTTATGGGAAAAGAGGTGTATTTTCTGCTGTATGGCAAACCAGGGAGGAAGTCAGCTTTTTTTCACACCTCTGATAAAGAACATGAAATTGGCTAAACAAAACAAAATTATTCAATCATCCCATCAGTGGGCTTAATTTTACACAAATGCCACATAGCAAGACAACTTAGATTTCCTCTGAAAAACACCTAAGAGGATAAGGATTTGTATTTTAATTTGTTTCTGTTGGAGGGGCATGCCATAGTATGCGTGCAAATGAGAGATAATGACTCCGAGCTGCTGCTGTTGCTGCTGTGTCAATATTGATTTTGTCTCCCGGCTGAGGTGACAAGGATGTCTAGCGGCACATCAGCTACTAGAACTTGTGTTTTCCTTAAATTCTTTCAACAGCGTTGGGTACCCAAAACAAAACTGCCATCAGTCACTGCCGCTATTGAAAATATCATACACTTTAATGAGTAAAACATTTTTATTTAAATAATACTGTAATAGATTTTAGTCATCCATCCATCTATCATTTTTCTATATTTGCTTATTTGTATTAATGCATTGGGTTAGGAGTTAAGAAATGAAAATATAGGGAACAACGTGTTTGTAAGTGTTTGAAGACAAAATGATTTGGACCAGACAGACAGGGACAGAAGTGAATACTGAACAGATCAAATTTTCACTTCAGATTCTGAGGGCTTAAAATGACACTAACTGCTCTTGTATTTTCCTTCAAACAATTTTCCTAGAAAGAACAAGGTGGGCTGAAAATGGTTTTCGTGATGGGATGAATGTGAAAGTATGTGACATCACATCATTTTGCCATTTACAACCGATGAAAAACTCCCACATAGAGGAATAGTGTATGGGGGTGAAAAATCATCTAGTTGGAGTCCAAGACATTTCACACAAAGTAGGCTGTCAGATAGGTAGAAAAAGATTTCACTCATAGTATCTGTAACAGCCATTTCTCACCATGTTTTCTCAGAACCCAGATTTTCTAAGTAATTGTGACCAAACGCCAATTTTACAGGTTGCAGAATTTGCTTGACTAATCTATACACCCTAACTATTTGATTTGATCTACTGCACTCTTTATTAGGCAGCTGATAGGGTTTTGGCAATAAAACAGTGACTTTAAATAATAATTTCCTTAAAATAAATAAATGAAAAACATTCAAATAACTGAGGACCAATTTCAAAGCTTCCCCCATGCCAAGTTTGGAACCTGACCCAGCCTTGTATCTAGACCAGTGATCACCAAGTTATCTGCGGGCTCCAGAGACTGACACTGACTAGTCTGCTCTATCTGGGGGCTTCATTTCCCTCTCAAACAGATCAACAGTGTGAGACGGGAAAACTTTTCCTGGGGGACGTTCTAATGAGCTGAGCGTGTTTCCTCAACCTTTTTTCCATTCAGGTCCTCTCTTCTCCTTTGAGAAACCTTGAATGTTGCATTACAAACACACACAGAAAGCCATGTTTCACCCCTGTGCCTTGCAAGCCCTTCTTAACTGACATTTAGACATCTTAGTGAAATCATTTGCTAAAAAAGTAAACGCTAACTCGTTTCAAGTTCCCAGTTTCTTCGTTGACGTCATTAAACCTTTATTAGCCCAGCTTCTCCCTTTTGTAAGTTGTCATTACTCACCAATAATCAGAGAGAGAGGCTTGCATTCCCGCAGAGCAGAAAGTAGCGAGCAAGTCACTTGAGAACACCCAGAGCTTGTGCCCTGATCATAAAAACATAGAGCAACAACTAAGTCAGAGGGAGCCAGGGAAAAAAAAGAGGAAACATACTGAGAGAGAGATTGAGGCCAACACACACTCACTCATGTAAAACACTAAGAGGTCAAATAACAAGTGGGAGAGTGGCGTGAGCCAGAACATATGGACAGGATATTTTAAGTTATCCACAGCGAGACTGAATCACGATTCGTAGGGAGCGCTCGCTTTCCTCCATACACTTTAATGTTACACTTGTTAAAAGAATTACAGCACTACATTTTCTCTCACACACACACTAGAGCTGGGCAGTAAGGCCAAATCAGTAATATCACAATATTTTAAGGCTATAATCACAAAACATGATATATATGTTGGTATTTTGAAATCTTCTCTATAGCACTTTATAATTGGTTGATTTAACCCTTTGATGCATACAGTCACATCAGTATGAAGATTCTAATAGGGTTGTGCAATACCAAAAAAAAAAAAAGAAGCTATTTTTGACCAAATATACCAATATCATGACAATATTGTGGGGATGATTAGTGGTGCTTTCACAAAATATTTGAGGTTTTTAATATATTGTCATCTGTAAAGCCTATATAATGACTAAGTGGGAAGCGAAAGGCAAATATTAGAACCGCAATTTTACAAAGTGAACAATTCACAGCCAATTATAGTCTATCCATGTGCTGCATTTCCATAAATACTCAAAATAAATTGCAAGCAAACAATAAAATATAGCTTTAAAAAGATCAAGAAAATTAAGGTACATTTGCGTAACAGCTGTTTAAACAAACAAATCACACGTGACACAGTACCATGAAATTACTAAAATACAACATACAAAATGCAATGCAAGGTCTACATAACTACATAATACTAAACAAACTCAATGCTTGATCCAAGACTTCAAGTGAAATGCTCAGTGATGACCTTTGGAGTTAAGCACACAGCTCTCTCTTTATCTCTACAAACATACTCACACACACACACACGCACACTCCTCTTCTCACCTGGGAAGTGTTAATAAACTGTACAGTGTGCTTCTGTCAGTGCTTCAACAGGGTATTGATTACCAAGGTATTACATCATCAAGCAAGTGGAGAATATTGACTGGCTGTAGGGCCAATCGGATTCCTCCTGCCGGGATGAACGGAGGACCTCCGTGACAGAAACATAATTGGCTGGTCAGTTAAAATGGCATCAGCACTAATCCTGAACAGAAAACATTTAGCGATGGGAACAAATGACCAACGATTTTTTTAAACCTAACACATGGAAAAATATTTAGGGAAGAGCTGTTAGTAAGTGATTTTCCAGCCAACATTTACTTTTTTGTCATTTTATCGCACCCCTCAATTTATTTAACCTTCAATTAAACAGTGTGGTAATGAAATATCTACATGTCTGAATTTCCCCATTTGACCATGGCTTTTCTTTTGTTGTATTCTGTGTCTATTATGCTACTTGTTATGTATTTATTATAAGCCATAAGCTCCAAAAAAGCATTGTGCATATTAGCTAATATTATACTGATATAATAGAAAAACATAAGTGTACAATACTGAGAAGGTTTGTACTAATACAACTATATTATAATACTACTACTACTATAATAATTCTTCTATTACATTATAAAATACAGTAATACTACTATTTAGCTATAATCTATACATCATGAGTAGTTATTTTAGCAAGCTTAAGGTACTGCACTAGGAGTTTCTTCCCAAAGCGGTGTGCACAGTGTTCTTTTAGTTCATCTTTATTACAAAGCATTAGTTAACAGTTTAAAAAAGGCCAATTATTATAGCAAGGTGTCGCAGGCATGGTGATGAAATCTGTGTCAACCTAATCATGTTTGATCTGTGTGTCTGCATTTTTTATTGGCTGAATTTGCTGAATGCCATGCACGGCCACTCACATAAAGGCCAATTTGCTGTTCAGTGAAGTTGCTGCACAAAGTTGGAGATTTTGAAATGTTTTCGTGTTGATTCTGCTGCTTTTTGTTGAAATCGTCAGTCCAGTCCCTGCTATCAGATGTAACTACAGTTTCTGGAACCTTCATTCTCCATGTGACATAGGATTAAAACCTTTTTCACTGACCACTGACGACTCATGGTGACTACATAATACAAAATAGACATAAAATAATTGTTTTTGGGTGAAGCAGTACTTTAAGAGGGTATTTTGGTTGGCCTCACACACAAAACAAGTGGCAAGGTTGAAACTCAACACTAAGCTCATTTTCACATGTTTTATGGTGTAGCCTATGGTTACAGTATGTGCTTTGTAGTGTCCATGAAAATTCTTGTCTTTGTCTCAAAATATTGTTTTGTCCTCACTGTCTCTCATACTTGCTATTCTCTTGTCAATTTCTTCAGAAACAGTCTTTGTTCTCTCTGAGATAGAGGAAGATAGCAGACAGAAAGAACAACAGGCATACACAGAGATAAGTAGACTAATGGTTTCAAGCTGTCAGCCAGACAGACAAATAGAGAAAGAAAATGTGAGTAATTTGAGGTGGACGGAGAGAGCGCTAGAAACAAAGGCTTCCAGCGATAGCAACTGATCTGCCTGCAGAAATGAAAGCAACTTGAGAAATGTCCTAAGAGCTGAGGATCAGGGCTAAAACACCAACATCAAAGTGTGTCTGTGTGTGTGGACATGTGCATGAACATATTTTCCATCTATGACTTTCAATGTGCATCTGTTGATTGAGCCAACAATGAAGTGGCCCCCTGTGGTCAGCAGGGACAAATTCAAGCATCAGACCCTCAGAATTAGCTTGCCTCCTGTGTGAACATATGTTTCAATAGAGCAAAAACATTAAATACACATGCACCAAACACACACGAGATAACCTCCCAGTCCATATTAAGAAGTGCTCAAGGACAGGAATGACCACATTAAAGCACATAAACCCACGTATTGATAACAGAGAAAAATAAACTCATGCACAGTTTTTTTTGTCAGTTTTCCTGACAATCCATTTTTGACAGGTATGTACCTGTCAAAAATGGATTGTCAGGAAAACTCGTGGAAGCAGAGAAAGTGAGATGAGCTGTTAATTTCTTGCCCCCCCGCCAGGCTAAGCGTCGCTTGTTTATTTATTTTAAATAGTTTTTTATGCACCAGAAACAGTGATACCAAAGACGGTATATAGAGCTTTTAACCGCATCTGGTGATACGGTTGAAAGTGCAATGGCGACATCTTATGGTCGATACGTGAACACTTTCTTTTTCCGAAGTCGGAGGAGCACTGGAGGAGACGATGAGCCCGCTTGTTCACCCCCAGGCCGAGGGGAGTGCATCCCCGGCGAGCCGACCGAGCCGCGGCTCGATGATGAGGCAGAGCCAGTGCGAGTTAGCACGGATGTTAGCACGTCGTCAGAGCAGAAATTACCAGGATAACGCCCACCAAGATGCGCCGCTACGCGGAATATGGCGGGATTTTACATAAGTTGAATGAAATGTCGTTTTTGAGTGGAATGTGAACGTATGTCTGGCAAAGGCACAGAAGATTTCCAGCTACCGCAGCGCACTGACATAGATTGTGTAACAAAGTGAAGAGTCGCCACTCTGCTCTATTTTCACTGGCTAACAGCAGTACACTGGCTTAGCTTGTCAATTCAGAGAAGAGGTACCACTCTGGCTTATTTTTCAATCTATGTTATCACAGGTGTGTTTGATAAGTAATTTACATTTTTAAAATAATAATAATAATTTAACATGTTGTTAAATTATTGGAGTCAACCCCCCCACCCCCAACCCCAACCCCCTCTCCAGCGGCCCGACCACCAGGCTTAGCAAGTTTTCTGGGGGAAACCCTGACTCCAATACACTAGTGGGTGTCTGAAAAATATCCCAGTGGAAAATCATGGGGAGCATGTCGTTAACAAGCCACCCTACATAATTTTTTGGGGAGAGGAGGTTCCCATTTTGAAAATGAGAGGTTTAGAAGTTGAACCACAACTTCTAAACACACGCACACACACACAGACACACACACACACACACACACACAGACTTGGGTTTTATTGGAAAATTATTATTATGTACAGTATGCATGTGTTTGTGGATTCAGAAACAAATAATATCCCTCAAACCATTCATTACTCATATCTTCCACTTCTCTTGAAAATGAACGCTGTGAGCTGAATGCAAGGCAAGTTAATTACCGACAGTTATCTGTCTCTATTTCTCTAACATTCATCTCTGTCAATTCAATCTCTGTGAGTGTAATAATCCCTCACGGACACTGAAGGGGAGGGGACTTCCAGTTCAGTCAGTAATTAATAACCCTGCTGATTCATACAGCTTTTTGATATTCACCAGAAGCCTGTCTGTCAGAGTCAGAGATACAGATAGCAGGAAAAAGAAAGACACACACAGAGAAAGAAGGAAGGCTGGGATCAGACTACACAATATTTCTGTCTGTCATAATGGTCACCTGGTCAGATTAAGCATTCATAGTGACATGAAGTCTTTCATGTTTTGACCTACAGAGGCCACACTAGAGGTTTGACCCCCAACTAACCAACACATGCCATCTCTCACCATCTAGTGTAACGTCCACCAACGATCATGGAGGAAGGACAAAGAAATTGACAGTAAATGACCACTAGAGACATGCTGACACAGTTTTAACACATGACCACAAAAGTTCAGAAAATTCAAACATGCCAGATCACACTGTCTTGAGCCATCCTGGATGACAAATCTCAATTTTTGGACATGCTACACAGTTTGAAGGCAACCGCATATCACAAAGTCCATATTTGAGCACAGTGCTGAAAAACCTGGCAGCCTTGGCCAAATGGTGTCATAATTTGTTGACCTAAAATTTGTGTAACCTTATTAAATCGGAGTCTGTGTCTGTCTGTTGTCATGTACTTGATAGGTATGAGTAAGCAGCTTTTAGATCTCACAACATCCAAAATTGAGACACAGAGTAAAGCTGTCTCTACTAAAAGCATCTAACAGAGGCGGCCATTTAAATTGATCAAAGTATGGCACGTTGCCCAAAACCATTTCAGAGACCAGTAAGCGGAGTGATAATGCATCATCCCTTGACACCCCACGGAAACACCTTAGAAACTTGTCTAACCAATTCTATGCTGCTCTGTTCCACTTTACGCCTCAACTCCTACTCTACTTTGCTGGGTAGCCAAAGGCTGCAACAGCAGCATGACTCCACTGGTTCACCACACAAAACAGAGAAAATGAATACAACGATGGACAATGATTCCTCAGTTTCTAGGGAAATGCAATAAATGAAGGTTGCTGAGTGTTACTATTGCACATAGCATTGTCTGAAGCCACTCTTAGTTATGATTTAGCCAAATCAAACTGACATTTACAAAAAAAATTGTTGCTGTACAAAAAGCTTTGTAGAGCATTCAATACATTCAAAGGTCATGGGAAAAAGTAGGTGACACTTGCTCTGCAGGAAAACATAATCAGCTCCCTATTTATCCATAATAGAAGACATCCCTGACAACAATCCTGTTTTTCCAGGTTTCTCCCGTATTTAAAGGTCATCTCCTTGCGCTCTCCCATTTTGTTCTTTCTCCTAGGAAGCTACCAAAATTTCCATTGCCGTCAAACTTTATTATGAATTATCGTCATACACTAATTCATAAGTTTCATATTTCTGTCTGACATTACCCAACTTGCCAGATTGTCTATGAAACACAATCTGCACACACAATACATAACAATTACAACCTATCTGTCACGACAACGTGGCAACACAAAACCCAAGAGGTGTGTGGTGTGTCTGCTCTGTGCACAGGCAGATGAAACCTAAATGTTTGCAGGTATGCAAAAGTCATCAAAATGTCTTATTTTATGCGCAAACTTTTGGTTCTTTGGTGTTCACATGTGGTACTTTTCATTCTTGTGTTGTGAATGCAAAGGCTTCATGATCGGCGAAGATAGCTACAACCAAGAGCACAACTCCTGGTTACATATTACTTGGATTCACTTGTATGCACATTTCAACAATGGGGGTCAGTCAGTCAGTCAGGGCTACACAGAATTCCTGGCCAACTGTAATTCAATTCATTGCTTCAATGAAAATACCAAAAATATAAATAGGCTAAAATAAAATAAATAAAATACCATATAATCAAAATACCATACAATTACCATATAATTTTTCATTTTTTACAGTATTTTTACACTAAAAAACAGTATGCATGTTGGTTGGTCATATATCTGTTAAGTGTTGACGACAACCATTTGATAGCATTTCTGTTTTATTAGCTCTGTCAAGGAGGTTATATTTCTGCTCACATTAGTTAGTTGTCTTTTTCTGTCTGTCAGTGGCGTCTCTCAGAAACATGATTAAATTTCTATGAAACTTGAACAGACGGGCTTTGGGCCAATGAATAACAAACAGCGACAGTAAGTCTAATAATAAAATCTGGATATTTTCCAGCCATAATTTTGGAAGTGACAAGTGAGATGACCAATTCCTTCCAAATCCTAGGATTATGTTTGTAGGGTCAAGAAATCAATTCAACATAAATTTTAGATGAAAGGTTTGATGTCTCTGGGTGTTGCAGCAATAATTGAACAATTGTTCAGGTTTGTGCTGTCCCAGTGCCCCCTAGTTGGTCGTGGGACAGGAAAGGGAGAGAAATGACATATGTCAACCCTCCAGACTGGATCATTACCGCATTTACTGACAGCTGATGCCTGCAGACTAAAAAGTATCCCAATGCAGCAATGTAGCCATCTGTGTAAGAAAAAGTCACTATCAGCTGTCCCAAAAGTTACTGGAAGTCACTACATGACATAATCTAATTTGCATACAAGGGTGACTTGCATGATTAACAAATACGAGTATTATAACAAAATCATTGTTCATGATTGGCTATAATGAATGTTATGCTGCGATGCGCTATTGCAATGCAGTCTGAAAACTCTTAACAAAATGGATGTCATCCCCTCAAACTGCACCTAATTCCAGACACTAACACCCCCACTCCTCACACCCTCCCTCTTTTGGCCATAGTTTCATCAGAGACCCTCATAGCCTCTCATTTATTCATCCCCACAGCCATCCAGCCATCATAGAATCATAGCATCATCATCACTGGGCAGTTAAAGTGGGTTTTCTCTGGTCTGGTCGATACAAACATGTCAGTCTAATGCCCACAGCTCTGCAGGCCAAACATAATTGATGTATTACGGCGGATGTGTTACGCGGGGCGGCACCAAAAGCACAGAAAGGCAAGCATGTGTGTGTGTGCATGCAAAAGTTTGAGACAGTGAGAGAGAAAAGGGGGGGGGGAAGGGTTAGGAATGCTTGCTGCAAGACTACCACAATTATAACAGTGACATTCAAGGCACGATTCATGATTATTGGATTTTTTTTGCCAAGTACACTGAGCAGGGAAAAGTGTTCCCATGGATCATTCACTTGTCAACAAATTATATCAGTACTGTCACACTGTTCTTTATTTAATGTTCAGCTAAAATTACATTTCAATGGCCATTGTTCCTTTTTCAAAGCTTGTTCCGTCATGTCTTATCTATTTATGTATTTTATAACAGACTAAACAAATTGCTTGGGAAGGACCACCTTGTGTGTAATATCAGATGAATGAACTCGATGAACAGATTCCACCTAAAAGCCTGTGGGCACACTTTGCTTTCCAAATGTTTTTGAGAGCAAACATAAATGAATTTTCATATAATTTCAGTTTTGAATGACATTTGCTTGAATTTCTATCTGACTTTAACTATTTTTTAGCATTCAGTTTGCTTTTTAAAGACATAACTACATCTATATGGAGGCACATAGGATTTGAGGATTCTAGTGTGAAGCCTACACACCTGACCTTTCCTAGCTTTACAAAAGCGGTGCAAGAGAGAAGTGCCTTGTTATAATGTGTTTGATTTGCAGTATCTATAGCTACCTAGAGCAAAAACTGAACTTAATCAGTTGTGTAAATTTAGTCTGACCGTGGGACCTAAGCTTATTAAATCCAGAAAAAGACCCACGACACGCTGGCACAATCTACAAGGCTTTTCCAACCATGGATCTGTCAGTGTCACATGACAGTTCTTGTCTTGGGGTTTTGCTATTTTGTTTTTGCTTATATAAAGATGATCCTTTATACACTCGGAAAATTAAATGACTCACCGCAGTGTGACACACACTTAAACCACATTGACGTGTATGGTGCAATTGGGAAAGTCTTGATGTTTTTTTAACATTCTGGAAAAATTCAGTTCATAGAGTTTTTTTTTTTTTTATGTCACAGTGATGCAGTGGTCGTACCAGCTGCTGAAAGACTGTGATATCACAATGAGACATTTCTCTGCTCTACAGTACTTCATATTCCTCTTTAGAACAAGAGATGTTTTACTTTTTCTAGTCAGAAGAGGAATCCTCACTTAAACAGTTGAGCTCTGTCAAACATGAATAGTCTAAGTACACACACATACAAACACAGAGAGAGAGAGAGAAGAGAGAGAGAGAGAGAGAGAGAGAGAGAGGAGTTTCTAAAGTATATACAACCTTGAGGCTATTCAGTTCATGCATCAACAGCCCACACATCACACACACAGTATATATGCAGAGAATATTAACTGCATGCAGAGCACACAGGCAAGATTCACACATGAAGCATTCCCTCCAAGGGGGCTCATGTATGAAATTTTGCAAAGATTTGACATTGACGTCTTACACACAAAGAAATGTGGAGACATGAATACACATACTTCCTCACAAATTTATAAAATGCAACCTTCTGTAAATGAGCACCAGTTGTGGGTATGCTTACTGTTACACAACACATGCAGAGGTGGATTTTTGTGTACATAAACAAACTTAATATTCACACTCTGTCAGCTCCCCAAAAAGTGCCATAATTGGTTGTTGTACTGCCCTATATTTGACTGTTTTGTTTTTCGTTTTTCATTTAGCTCTCTGTGAGCGGGATATTTAGCAGGTGCGCCTTCTGGCTGTGTGCTCTGCCAAGAACTATAAATGCCATCCAAAAAATCCATGAAAAACGTGGGAATGATGCCACTCAAGAGAAATGAATAATGATAATGATAAAAAAGGACAAGAACTGGCCTCAACTATGCCATGATTTTATTGATTGCCACATAAGCCTCATGTTTTAGAATAAACCATCAGAGCACCAAGTGTGCAAGAAAGTTCTCATGTGCACGTCTTCGTAATCAAAGGCCAGAAAATTGACATGACATGCCTCGCCATTGTTGTGCTAATAGCATTTGCCCATATTGTGTTGTTGTTGTTTTTTTAAATAAACGGTTAAATCTTAACTATAGCATACTGTAAAATGGATAATGGGATTTGTCACAGTGATAGCCAAGAACTGAGGGCAAAGAAAACCATGGCATTTAATGAGACACTTTTCTTACATACAGCGCTGAAAATTACAGGTATGATAAAAGTGGTGGTGGCCTACTGGTAAGAGAAGTGAGCTTGTGACTGCAAAAAACGGTGAGCGGATTGAGGAAAAACACACTCACCACTACCTCAGCAGCAGCTGATGAGGTGCTCTTGTGTAAGCAGCTGCTCCAGTGGAACTGCTTTCTGGCCAGCAGCATAAATGTGCACCTTTTGAGGTGTGAAAGTCTGCAGCTGAACAAGTGTGAAGCAGGGCGTTGTTGATAAAAGGCATATGCTCTCAGCAAACTGTCTTCGGTGACAACATGACAGAACTAAGCAGCTCCCATGAATGTGTGCGACTGAGCGTGTAGTTAAGTGCATGTGTGCTCAGTAAATCATCTCTGGATATGTAGAGGTTTTGGTGCCGCGCAGTCTTGTATCTTTTACTTGTAGAGTTTGACTGTTTACCATCTGCAGAGGGTGATTCATGACTCTGTGATCAGGTCTGCTGGTTGGTAACCCCTGTGTGTACTCCGCTGGCCCGGAGTAATTCCTGCAGGCGCTTTCTTTAGTGTGCCTCCCTCTCTACTTTTCAACTGCTTAAATAATACATAAAAATGCTATAGAGGTGAATGGGCAGACTCTTCTTACTCTTCTTAAAGGGTTCAGTTCACACATAATACAAAAAAGGCACTTTCTCCTTTAGCCCCAGTGTAATCTATCCGTCTATAAAGTTACTGTGCGATTTGGTGAGGTTTCCAGACTGTCATGACCTTCCTTATCTTCCAGCACTCCACTATCATGGGGCTGAATGGGTACATATTTGTTTTGCCAGCAAACTGTATCGATCTGAGTGAGCTGAAACTCCTTGGGAGTCATTCACTACATTTACATGCACAAAATTTTCTGTTATTTGCCCTTATTCTGAAAAAGACAATATTTCTACCAAGCTGCTAAATGGCTAGTGAAATAGGATAATACACTGTTTACATTCAGCCGTGCATACACCAATTTGTTCGACTTGTTGTGTGAACAGCTTCCATTTGTCATTTGTTCAACCACCTTGTAAATGTCAGTGCTGCTATATTTGACATATCCAAAAACATGTTGATATCCAAGTCTTTCATAATGTGTAAAAGTAGGTGTGTTTCTCCTTCTGAGCTTTTCTTTTGTGAATGCATCTCTACCACAGAAATGAAAATAAACAGGCAGCCGTACATGGCAAACTACGGTAAAAACCCCAATCAAGATGCACAGTCCGAATGGGCTGTAGACATGTCCATAGAATGCTCCTAAACCAAAATAATATAGGCATACCCTACATGTCTAAATTGGAAAATGCCACATTCAGAAAAAGGCCTAATTAGGAATATCCAAAGGGAATATGCTGTTTGCATGACCCATATCAAGTTCAGAATATCGTCATATTCATGCTAATCATGTAAAATTAGTGTGTATGTAAATGTAAAGACTTAAGTACTGTCACTGTTGAGTTTTTCACAAGTAAATTTTTGATGATTTGAGTTCCACAAAAGAATACCTATCCAGCCTCATTATATTAGGAAAGCCAGGAGACAAGGAAGGCCATGGCAGACTGTGAATATGGACAGAAAGATTGCACTGGGTGTAGGTGGAATAAATCTATTTAATGTATTTTGGGTGAATTTCCCCTTTAAAAAAGCATTGTAAACACACAAAAATGCTTGTTGGAAGCTGTGGCAGTTTTTCATCTATTCCTGAGAGAGTTGCTTTTTGGACGTATGGGGATTCTGCAGAATAAGAAATATGAGCTTTGATCACATGTTACTCCCTCACTGGTTGGATGTAGCCTACATGTTTCTGAGCAACCTGACTGGTTGGCTTGTAGGCTGAGTGAGAAAATACTGAATGTACAATTACTGCAGCGTTTATCCAAAAGACTTAATGTGCATACGGTGGTAACCTACATCACAAATACACACACACACACACACACACACTAACACACACAGAAACAGTTTTAATGCAATCAGCCTGCCCACACCACAGACAGGGTTAGGTTTCAACACTGGGCAGTGTATCTGATTTCAGCCCATACTTTATACAGATTAAATATTTGTAAACAGTACACATTAATTATGACAGCCAGAAGTAGAGGATGTATTCCTGTTTCCACTAAGACCTCTCTGTTAATGGATCAATGAGTTTCCACATGTAAACATGGAATGTGAGTCAGCGGATCAATGGACATAGGATCTTGGATAAAATGAGAGATATGCAAGTAACATGTGACGTACTGTGTCCCCATAGTAAGAGAGGGAAGCCAGGAAGAGAGGAAGAAACTGGAAGAGAGTAGAAGATCAGATGTGGAGGGGATTTAAGAAGAGCATTACATTAATTAAAGGCACATTAGATGAGTGGAAAAAAGGTGGACAAGACATGCAGTGAGAGGATACGAGCATGGAGCAAATTTGTGAGACTATAAGTAAGGTGTAGATGAAGAGTGTGAACGGGATGTGACAGAGATAAAGGGTGATTTTGGGGAGAAAGAGCGAAACAGAGCGAGTGAGAGAAACCAACTGGAGGAAAAAGGAACACGCCTGCTTGACAACCCATCAGCAGATGGGTTTTTGTGTTTGTTCACAGATTCATTCACAAAGCCAGAGCCCCTGCTGGCTTGCAACTCTCACCACTAGGAGCTGTCACACTGCCTTGTCACCTGAGAAGAAGTCTCAAATGTACCAAGTCTACATTCCTAGTTATGTCATGAGCACACCCTTGGTCCACCAACCTCTGACTAGGTCCCCAATTACTGATTATAACATGAAGATGAAGTGACAAAATAAGGTCACCAAAGCAGGCACATTGTAAAAAAAGCACTCACCCCCTAATGCATAAAGCTTCAAGGTACAAAGCACTGTCCATCAATCAGTGATCCGGCCATCTGCTTTTAAACTTTATCATACCCTAAGACACTGTCAGTCAGGACTAATCCAACAGTATGACAGGAAAACTGCCATCCTACATGAAAGTGGAAATCAAGCTGTCAGTCTCGCTGACAGGAAGGCGCTCCAGAGCCCCAGCACTACAAAGAGGGAATTCACCCGCATGAATCTTAATATACTGCAGGAAATGACCGATTCGGTTCAAGAAAGATAGATAGATAGATAAATAGAATGTTTTGTTCTTTCTTGAGAAAACTGAGAGCTTTGTTTCCATTTGTTTCAAACACTTTAACGCGTGTGAGCAGTCTATGAGCATCAGGCAGGATCTCCACAGATGACCAGCGTCTCGCCTCATAGGGTCAGCGGGTACTTCCCTACACAGCCATCCAGGTACTTGTCAATTAGATTATAATGGTACTGCTGAGGGAAATGTGATCCCACATATAATGCAAATCAATAACAGCTAGGTTAATGGGTGAGTTTAGGTTACAGTCTTCTCATTGTAAAAGAGGTAGATATGGCCTGACATTCAATTTAAATCAATGGCAACTTGGCAAATTGGTATATCGGCTGCTTTGTTATGCCCAGTAAAAGACACTGGTCATAAGTGTGATATAAAGTAAGCCTATAATACATTTTAGAAGGCTACTGCACAATCATGATAGTAAAACTGAATGGTAGCCTTCAGGGATTTTACAGTGAGGAGATCAAAAAATGCCAAGCAGCCTACCTCCCACTTTGTAGGGATGCTACACTCAAAATTTACATTGGGAAAAAAAATAGAATTGAAGAAGAGGGTTTGTACAGCTCGCCTGAACTTGCATTGTATTACAGATGACAGGAGACAACAAAGCCAGCAGCTAAAATCCAGTCAACTCATTGCTGCTTGGTTTCATTCATTCCTCCTAATAGCCTGTACACAGTCGGGAAATTGTTGGATATCGAACTAAATGCACGAAGAGTCCGATCAAATTACAGTCAAAGTGTCAAACATGAACTAAACGACTAATTAAGATATATAAAAGTGTTTCCGATTCGATTACAAAAACCCATCAGAGGATTGATTACCTTTCTCCGACGCTCATCCACACGTGGGGACAAAGGGGATTCCCGACGCCTTCTGAGCGTTATTTCTGGACGGGAGAAGACAGCTGCCAAAAATCTGTGTTTTTAGTCTGTATCGGCCACTGCTCGGTCCATCCTCTCATGGGATATGTTTATTCACCGGCTTTCCCCGACGAGCAGTGTAATCCAGACTCTTCGGTCGGTGTCTTTGCCTTTTTGATTTACATGATCTGGGGTTTGCTGATTGTCCACTTTGCCCAGATTGAAGCTTAAATTGCGCGTCGGCGGAATGAATTTTACTGAGCGGACGCGCTCAATTTGGCCATTAACAAGATGTTTTCCGAAATCGGAGAAGCCAATTGTGTTTATGCTCGGGGTGACAGCTTTCGCGTGTCAAATGCATCGGAAAGTCGGTGTTCCCCTCCCTCCATCCCTCCATCCCTCCTCCTCCTCCTCCTTGGCAAGCGAGTAGTGTGGACCAATTGAGAGAGAGAGAGAGAGAGAGAGAGAGAGAGAGAGAGAGAGAGAGAGAGAGTGCCACACACATTGGGTCCAGCGAACCACAGGCTGAGTCCAAATTTATAGTTTTTTCATTATAGTGAAGAACAAATATTTAAAAATAAAATTAAAAAAAGCTAGTGCATCTATTCATAACCCTTAGCTAAAAACAACAACACAAAAAATTCCCTCACAAACATCCAAGGGACCAGTGTTGCTTCTAAACTGTGTGTGTGTGTGTGTGTGTGTGTGTGTGTGTGTGTGTGTGTGTGTGTGTGTGTGTGTGTGTGTTGACCTGGGTCTCATAATCTATCACACTGACCAAATAAATATTTAATTGTCAGTTGCTGCTCCATTTTGTCCCCAGAAACTGAATGGATCTGGAGTAGCCTTGTGGCAGCGAGTGATATTAAATGCAAAGACTTTAATGAAGTAAATCTCCTGAGGTCCCCTGCAAAATGAGGATAAGGTTCATTCAGTGTATGTTTGCATGTAGAGAGTACTTATCAGCAGAGGTGTCCTATGGCGCATGCGAAGGGACAACATTAAGTCTATACTGACACTATACTATTAACCCAATGAATGGGCTATTGGCCTGGCTGGTCATTAGGTTCCCAGGGCGGTATAAAGCGTGCCGAGGCGAGCTACACACTGGATCACCTACTTATATAGCTGGGTATTTTGACTTGAAAACTCACAGGGACAGAGATGGCTGCGGTGGCTTTATAGAGCTAGTTTTAGCAAAAACTTACTTTCTAGTCAAGATGAATGTAGTTTTCCACACAACCCACAACCAAAAAGCCAAAGCAAATAAATGATGTGCATGTAAGCTAAATTACATAAAGCCTTCACAGCTGGTATAATGAGATCATAGACTGTACAAAACTCTATAGTTGTATAATGTGTGTTGAATTTCTCCCAAATAGTCTGGTTAAGTACTTTTTAGAGATCCTAATTAATGTGGAAATAACAAAACATACAATTAAAATGTGGCAAAAACTAAATATGCCTTTAGATGTGAAAAAAGGTACTTATTGCACTGTCTTTTTGCATGCATTGCAATGCATTTCTCCTTGGGCTTTCTGCAAGTGTTAAAAAGACATACACATAGTGGCTGTTCACACAGAAAATGAATTTGCTGGCCTTTTCTCACAGCCGTGACTTTAAATCTCACTGGTTGTCACACCCCAATTTACACTGGTAAATATGTACAGTTAAATGAAGCACCGTTGGTTTACTTAATTGCTCACTCTGCTGTCATTTCATTTACCATGTAGATTTTGCTTCTTTTTTTTACCCACCTACTATGGAAACAGACGGTGAAATAATTATCCTCAGATGGTGCGTTAAGGTCATAATTTGTAAGTATGTAAGCTGTAAAATGCAAAGTATATAAGCCTGAGGAAATTTATTTGCATATTGCTGTAAAACCCAGTCTGTAAACATCCTATAGGCTAGTTGTGAAAGAAAACATGAGAAGATTATTCTCTCTCTCTCTCTCTCTCTCTCTCTCTCTCTCTCTCTCTCCCTCTCTCTCTCTCTCTCTCTTTGTAACATATTGAGTTACAGTATGATCAGTAGTACCAGAGCTACTGTACATTAATAACTTTTCTGGCAACATGAACTCAGTGAATTCCCATAAGCAACATTTTCCATCTGCCCTACAACTCACTCTTAAGAGATCCCCATGTTGCAGTAAATAATCTAAATTTTAGTATTGTGTTGTAGGCTCTTGTCTGCAAGAAGAAAGAATAATGGGAGGAAAAAGTTAAAAGTAACCTGCTCAGAATTGTGGGAAAATATTAACCTTATACCATGTTAACCTTTAATGGCATGAAATGCTATAATTATTACAAGTAAATCTTCTTAATGCTGTGATTTGATCTAGTGTCCTTTGGCCAATGTGTGGCTGATCATATGTGCCGGATGTGGGTAGAAGTCTCTCATCCAAAGGACTGATTTGACGGCATATATACTGTATGTGTATGTGTACTTAACACATTTCAGACAGTATTATGTAGAATCCATGTGTGCATGTGTGTGTGTGTGTGTGTGTGTGTGAGCATGTGTCACTGTGTCACCGGGTCATGTTGTGTGTGATTACTCCACATGCCCTGTTTCCAGCCTGTCCCTGTTCGATAAGCCCTGAGAGACTCTGCCGCTCTGCACTGATTTTGCCCGAATCCCAAGAACAGAATAAAAGCAACACTGACCGTGATTTCACTGTGGCCTGAAAAAAAAAAAAAAAACAGACTTTACAGTCAAATAAATACTCATGACCTTTGTCACATGTAGTCCCTTTCGACTCACATATTTACTGGCAGATTTTCTTTCAGCTTTCCCATGAAATCCAGAGTTCAAAAGGAGACTTTGAAGTCAAGCCCATATTCCACTACTGTAAAAAGTATAGTAAAACTCTAACCAAAACAACGTGAGGATTGAAACATGCATGTTACCTGTGCTTTAAATCTCCATTTGCTGCTCCCTCCTCTCATCCTGTATTCATCACCGCACGGCAGAAAGTCTTAATCTCTGTTGAATTCTGTAGAAAATAAAAATTAGTCATATCAGCTTTACATCAACTGTATATCAGACTAATGAGCCTTAATCTTGACATGAATTTTAACCTCAGTTCACACACACTAGCTGCATACTATTTCAGTTGCACTGGAATGGATTGATTTCAGCAACATGAAGCTAAATCCCTTCAAAAATAGGCCTTTATTTGTTTATTTCTCTCGTGTTTTCATTTCAGTTTTCAGTGATCGACAACCTAATCAATTCACAGTGAAAAATGAATGTGGTAATGACACCTCTTTCTTGTTATTAGTGCTTATAACGACAAACTCTTCCTTTGTCTCATGAGGCCTTTATTCCTCCTTTTGCTCTAAATCCCTTGTCTCTCTGCCTGTGCAAAGCATGTCTAATCTCCCTGGGTGACCCTCAGAGCAGGTTTCTATTGAGATGAGGATTTGGACACACAAAGCAGCAGCCTATTTGCTTACAACGTCATTTACTCATTTCCTGCAGCCACATCACATTGACCCTTTCAATTCTTGTCTTAAGCTTTAAGTCTTGTATTTTTATTAAGATACAAAGGCAAAACACATGTGGGAGTTATTACAAGCGTTTAGGCGGAGTAATGCAAATAAAACATTACAGGCTTAGCATTGCCTGAAATGTGGATATAAGATGTTAGAGACACTTCCAAATCCTCAGTCTATTGGCCTGGCAATTGCTGATCCTTTGAGTGTGTGTGTGTGTGTGTGTGTGTGTGTGTGTGTAACAGTACATCTGGGACACTGTTCCTTGTCATTATTGCCATAGAGCTGTTTTACTGGCCTCATAAACATGTAGCAATATAAGGGGAAGGGGAGTGAGCAATCACTTTCTCTCTTCTCTTTATGTAACATTCAACAAGCCAAGAGGGTCTTTTCCCTTTAAAGAAGCCCTGTTTCTTGGTGTGCCACTATTACTTCACGCTATCCACACTTCATGAAGCTGAATAAGGTCAAGAGACACGGCGGACATTATGCTCCAGTGTCCCTGTTGCCACTGGAGCGATTTCAGAAAGTGTCTCGTACATCAGCTTAGAGTAGTCTTTGTTCTGTCATGTTGAACTATGGAGTAAAGATTTCTTCATCTTGCTGAAACTCACAGGAAAAAGATTTAGGAATTTCATTAAAGCACTCTCTCACTTTGGCAGAAAATCACAGACACCTTGTTAGCCATACAGGAGCTGTCAGCTTCCAACATTGGAACTACCAATATGTAGTCCTTTTCTCATCCTTTTACTATTACATTACTAATTTAAGGATAGACTCAATATTTTTCAACCTAAGCCATCCTGAATTGTTGATTTTCATCATTCATTACTGTAGCACAACCAGCTGCTAGCTTTAGGGTTGGCAAACTTACTGTTCTGCTGCATCTTCTTGCTAGCCTTCACCACAGTTCGGTGGAGCGTTTGTTTTGAGCCTCTCAGAAAGAAAACACATCCTTTTTTGAAAAGAGGCAACTCACAGTACAGTGAAAAACATCTTGAAATCATCCACTGAATAAAAAAAAGGTTTAAAAGTGTGTTTCAATAGGATTTATTTAGCAATAAGCTCAGCTAAGTTACGCTACCTAGCTACAAAATTTCCTGCGCTGCTCTGGTTCTCTGTGGAAGTTTACGCATGTTTGGGGTGCGCAATGGCCGTGAAAAGTAGTTCCAAACACAGTAACGAAAAACAGTCGTTCAAAACCTGTTGTTAATATAAACAAAAATCGAAATAGAGATGTTCAATTGTACTATGAGTATTCTCTTTCAAAAAGAAAAAATAAGATGAATAATGAAGCTTAAAAAAAAAAAAAAGAAACTGTTGTGTTTAGGGCTAGCAATGTTGTGCTATGTACAATGATGGGAATCAACATTTAAAAAAAAACATAGTGTGTTCTTTAAGTATGATTCTAGAGATTTGGAAACAAAATGGAATTCGTTTTTCCTGGAAATGTAAGTGCTTCTATATTTTGTAAGTATATTAGACTAGCTTTGCTAAATGAAATGAAGTAGTACTGCTCACAATGATACTGGTGGTTCTAGTAGAAGCAGAGTTATTGTGCACTAAAGTGAAATACAGTGTGGCTCTAGAAATTAAATGAGAGCACGACAGACACTGAACTCTTTGCCGTGGTCGTTTGACTCGTTCAAAAGACTGTTGTTGGTTGTTATGGTGACAACACACATCAGTGGGGCTGTAAAAAGCTCCATGAATTGTGTCCATGCAGTTTGTAAAATCCTCAATTTCCCTCCAGCAGCAAGGCAATGGAGACAGTGCACAAAAGATGCCTCTCCATGCTTCATACGACTCCGCTGCTCTTTTGGTCGTGACTGCAAAACCTCTCCTCAGTGAATTCAATTCAGTTCAATTCAATAGTTTATTGTCATTGTTATAAAATGAGATAGTGGAGCATTCACAGCATCATCTGCGACTTGCTGCAAGTTGGTTTATACAGAAGTTAATACAGAGGTTTTTTCGCTGTTCTTTGCAATGGCAGTGATTCAAATAACAATGGCAGCCACTTTGACCGTCCTGCCATGTTGATTTGACTAGGAATGTAAACCCCATTCAGTTTCTATGAGTATGGCATTGAAGCTGAAGAGCCTGCAGTCTGTTTGGTCTTTCTTTCTAAAAAAAAAAAAAAAAAAAAAAAGTAGAAGCTCTGTGGAAACCCAACCTTGCGTCTTTCCATCTCAACATGTAGGCATTAAACAGTACTGTATGAGAATCAGAATCAGAAATATTTTATTGAGGCCCGAGGGGAAAATTGGGTCATTTGCAGCTGCCTTACAATTTTTAAAAAAGGACTACTTAAAAGCATTATGTAGGCCTATAGGTTGTATCAAAAGTTTTGCATTATGTGCATTAAGTCTCAGTTTGTGCATTAATCCTTCAAAATATTACAGCAATATAGAAATGAGAAACTGAGCATATGTAAAAACTACACCTATATACAGCCTATATACACAGGGATAGTACACTGTTGAATTTTTGTCAAGTCCTACAGGTATAAATTATTGCACAGTTTAATGGTTAAATTACTTGTAGAGGGATTCAGTGTCTGTGCACTCCCGGGTGCTTGTAGTCCTCCATGATGTCCGTGCTGACCTCCTGGATGGAAACAGGGGTCACCGGTGACTTGGCCCTCCTCAGCTACACAACCAGCTCCTGTTTTCACCACGCTGAGCTGCAGGTGGTTCTGTTCACACCAAGTCTCCTAGCAGGTGCTGTTGGGTGCAACTAAAGCACACACACACACACACACACACACACACACACACACATACACACAGATTTTGATTACATCCATCAGTTGCTCTCTCAGGCTTCATAAATGTGTAGCCTGCCTGAGAGTGCGTCATCCGGTTCAGAGTGATAGAGGCAGGGCCAGGGAGAGGCCACTGCTATCTGACAGTGGATGTGCGATTACCCTTCCCTTTGTGTAGAAGAAGATTAAAAACACATACATCCACACACACAAACATCCACACACACATGGCATGCGCATCACCCCCCTCCACAGTGAAAATATTTATCTGTCACACTGACATAAATGAAGTCACAGTCTGAACTCCCATGTTTGGAGGAGATAACATTTATCTTCTGGGATGTAAACATCAGCACCATATGACAACAGACTGAACAGAAATGAATCCATTTTAGGTCTATTTTTATTCCGAGGCTCAGCTGCCATTTATTCGTAACCAAAAGGGGAAGAAGAGGATTAGATAGAATTGAAAAGGGAACAAAACAGGAGCCATAATTCTCAGCGGGTTTGAATACAAATCACTTCAATCCCTACCCCTGCTAGGCAGTGTTGACTGCGCAACGTTTATGACAGTGCAGTATTTCTTTTGTGGTACTCATGTTCTTATTTGCCCTCTCTGTCATGCACACTGATCTTTTGCATTTGTTTGTTTTTTTCCTGATATAATTCCTTTCTTTCCTGCAAGAAATACTCTGTGTTGTGAAGATTGTTGGCCTTGACACACCAAGGCGGCTGAAAATTGAATCCTTTCCACTGAAGAGAGATGACGGTGCCATGAGTGACCAAAGCTGTTTATTGAGCTGATGACATGGTTTATTTTGTAATTCTAATTGAACGAGGAGAAATAACTCCCCCTCGACTGACTCCTTCCCACAAAGATGCCACGGTGTGTCTTTGCTGTGTGTTTTTATTTTAAGGACATGTGATGTGTGAACATGCGGGTGTAGTGAGGCTAAGACAGTGGGAGGAGCGGTGTGTGTGTTTTTGTGTTTGTCGATGCACACACTTGTGAGGATGTTGTAAATTGAGGCAGTGAGAAAAGGGAGGAACACGTGTGTTTGTGTGTGTGTGTGTGCGTGTGTGTCTGTCTGTGTGTTTGTCTGTGGGTGTATTCACTTTTCAACAGGGGATTTACTACTTAAGTAACACAGCCGTGATTAGGAAGCATTGCCATCTGGTAATGTGTGAGGGGTGCCGAGACACACATGCACATGCATACGGGCATGTGCAGACACACACACACACACACACTCACACTCACACTCATACACATACACACAAGGGTATATATGTGTAGACACATATAAACACAAATATAGCCATGCAATAAGGAGTTCAGATTCACCACAGACAGCAATGTCCTTCAGTGTCCTCCCATCTTATAATCAGGCAACAACACACTCATACACACACACACACACACACACACACACATCCATGTGCACACACACATGAAACTGCCATCATTTCCCACGTGATAAGTGATTGCATTCTCATTCCAGTGATGTGTCTGTGCCTTTGCTGATTGCAATGATAACCCAGTATGACTCCTCCTTGAATAACCTAGAATCCTCTTTTCTCTCTTTCTTACTGGTATACACACACATACACACACATGCACACACACTCATACGCTACACAGCACTGATTTAGTTTCACCAGTCCCTCACACATCCACTATGTGTTGTCTTCATTTTCACTCAGATGAAAACCAAAAACTCACCATCTGTCTGCACAGGTGAGTATAAGGCATCTCTCTGCTGGTCAAAAAAAAAAAAAAAAAAAAAAGTAAAAATTGATGTCTCTAGGCAACATCTTTTTCCTAATACATGTTGAATCACAAAAATGTTTTATGCCGCAGATGCACCGATACAACTTTATCCTGTCATGCATGTGTGCAGCAGTTTAGTATGAATGTGAGAAGCCACTGGGCAAAGCTGTTTCCTCCAGGATTATAATTATAATCAACTCCATGTGGTGTCATAATGAGCCACATTTTCAGTGCGACAAAAGGTCAAGACCCCAGAGAAAAGGTGGCACCTTCTGCAGTTTTGGCAGCACAGTGGAGAAACGAGTGTAGCCTTCCCTTAGACTGCATATGCTGTATCTATCCTGGACTGCACAGTGCTCCTTTCATGAAATGTTTTAAAATACAACAAAAAGGTATATTGTAACAAGATTTTTGTCTTACACAACTGGCTGTGACACCAGTCCTTGTGCCATCTGGCATCTGAAAAACAGAGAGCAATATAGCTCATCTCTAATGGCTGAAAAATTTATCTTTACATTTAAGCATAAATTTTGTAAAATAAATTGCATTATTGGACTTTTAAGCAACAGGCAGAGAAATGGTGGTCATAGAGTGTTAAACTAATCAAACTAGTATGAGATGGTAATATAAGACAAATGACTAATTTTCTTTGGCCATAGCCAGTCAATGATTTGTTGCTTTTTAACAGGGGAGATGGCCCAGTGGGACCAAACATGTTTTGCAAAAACTATATCTGTAATTAAAATATTCATTATAGAGCGAGCTTGGTCCAAGGTGTATTTTCAGCAGCACAGATACAACTGAATGATCCTAGAAATATTACAGGAATATTATAGGAACACCCCAGGGGCCAGGCTATCTCTATGATCCTCTTGCTCTTCCTTGACCAGGCAAACTAGACTAACATGTTCAACTAAACAACCCCTCTGCCCCTGCACTCTCTCTCTGTGACCAGGGAATGGAGATAGGGGGTGGCAAGTTAACATATCTTACCATCTGTTTCAGAAATTGCATACATGTTTACCTACAGGATGCAAGTGAGCCTGCTTCTTATGATGGCAGAAAGGCAGTCAGACTGCTCACAAAATACATCTTGCTGATTCCAGCTTTATAGGACTGAAAATGATATTGAAGCTACAGTCCACTGGGGCCAATTAAGTTACAATACTCCAACTTTGGTTTTGACAGGTTCAGTTCATTTGCAATGGGGGGCATTTTGCCCCATTTACAGATGATTAGTCTGCATGGAAGTTAAGATAAGAGATAATTACATAGAAAAAAAAACATACCTTTTCTTTCTAACTTTACCTCTGCCTCTCCAACTTTTTCTCATCCTATGTTTCTCTTTCTCTCTCTTTCTCACACACACACACACACACACACACACACACACACACACACACACACACACACACACACACACACACACAGATCACTTGGTTAGAGAGCTTCTGCCACTCATTCTGCTCATCTTGTGTAAGCGAGGTGTACTGAGAGGGTCTGCCTACACAGTTTGGTATCTCACTCTACTCAACCAGTCAGTCCTCACAGCCTGATGCTCAGACATGACTCACCTGCATAACACACACACACACACACACACACACACACACATGCACACACGCACGCGCACGCACACACACACATGCACACCTGCACACACACCATTGCACAGAAACAGGATAATGTGCACATTTCATTAATTTTATTGCTATTTCATTGTTCAAGTGAGGATCTGTAGAAGACTTGTCACTTTTCTGGCTTTTCTGGCTTTTGCAATATATATGTACGTGTGTGTGTGTGTGTGTGTGTGTGTGTGTGTGTGTATGTATAAATATATTACATGAAACAAATCTATTTTCATGTATCTTACCATATCTGTAATATTCACTGTATTTTCATATTTTACAGATTTCATTCAGATCACATGATTTTATACACATAGGTACACACACACACACACACACACACACACACACAGTAGTAAACAGTAAACACAAGTCACACACACCCATATGTAGATGCAGAAGCACAGAGACAAGTAGGCTATACACACTAACAAAGTGTGTGAACATACAAGAAATTAATAGTACTTGCTGTATGCTACACAAATCCCAACAACCACAAACACACACACACACACACACACACACACACGCATGGTGCAGGACTATATGGCTGGATATGTGTCTTCCTCTGGTGTTACAATGCAGTACAACCCCACTAACACACAGCCCTTGAGGATGAAGGTCATCTGGACCAGCACAATCTTTGAAATCCACTGTAACAAAAAGGAAATTGATATTCACAACATGAAACATTCATGCACACCCTCTGAATAGTCTCATTTACAGCTAAAAGGGGTTTTAAGAGCACGCAGCTCCAGCAAATAGATATGTGAATGTGCACTTCATAGTATCTCTTTGTCTGCTGGCTGGTCAATCTAGATATAGGAGGGGTATATAAATCCACATGCATGCACAAATACACTCACAGGTAAAGCACATGCAGACACACAAGAACTCAAGAAAGTCTGTTCGGGGGCACCACTGGTAACACAGACCTACAATCACAGACCCTCAGACAGAAATATATTGTGACAGACAGAGGAGATAGAGCATCCAGGACTACGGTAATAGTCTGGGTTATTATGGCAATCAGAGAAAAATCAGTGGGCAGACCCAGGTGTTCACTGTGACACACAGAGAAATGAATAAGCCTGCATTCAAACTGCATGAAACAGTGGTTTTGAGCATATTTCTACTCAATTCTTCTTCATTTTTTTTTTTTTTTAAGAATAAATCTCAGAATCAGCCAGACCCAGAAAAGTTAGAAACACACAGAGTTTACGGGTTTTGTTTGTTTCTGTATAACACATTCACAACATGCTTTTACTGATTTTCTAATCAAGCATACATTTATACTTAATACACAAACACACACACACACACTCACACATACTAGACACACACAGTGCCATATCCTCGACACTGAGCCAAAGCTTCAGGCTGTGTGTTGGATGCATTAGGCAACTGGCCCAGGGAAATGAACTGATGAAATATTTACAGCCGACTGTCTCTGTATTTATCCTCTGTGGGGCATTCCTTACTTGGCAGAGACCACTGGGACACAGAGACCAAGGGCAAACCTCATGTATGTCGAAACACTGATTTAACTGGCTGGCTCCCTTTGACTCTATCTGGAGGAAAAGGATTCTCCAAGCCAGTAGAAGGTCTCTGGGTTCAGTAAAACAGGGTGTTTATGTTTCAGTGTATAACACTGTATCACTGTCAAGCATGGCAAGGGCTTTTACAGATTCTAAAGTTTGGGTTAAGTGAATATGTAAAATACAGATGTATAAAACATGTATAAAAGAGCTTTGCTTTTTAGAGGAAAGTGAAAATTTGAGTGAAAACAAAGTCATGGTTGCACTCCCTTTGACAATGTAGGCCTGTTTTCCAAATGGCTTGGTTTGGGGTCACGGGGCATTTCCGGAGCCTGACTGATAATATCAGTCAGTACCAGTAAAAAAAAAAAAAAAAAAATCTATTATGATGCATTTTGAGATACACAGCCTCCCCAGAACACATACATCACTTATTATTTCCTGCTGTTTTTTACATACTGGCTGCTGTCCACCAATCTCCCACATTAGCAAGCAAGTAAACAAGGAGAAAGAGGGGGCAAGCAATTTAAGTGATTTATCATCCATAAAGAACGCTTTTGGAAGGTTTCCCGTTGGTTTCCAGATACTGTTCTCTTATCACTGCTCATATTACTGAATCAGAAGTGGACAGGCGCAGTGTGGCAGGCATGGATGCAGTCAGGACAACAGGAAAAGATGGGAGCACAGGCATCACAATCTCCTATCAAAATCAGCAGGGGGTTGCATCTCCCCCATAAAATAACAATTCCAAGATTTTCCATCGGAAGAGTGAAAATTTTGTGATGAATCCTCTTTGTTGTGAGGGCAATATCACTTATCCCAAACACCACAGTTTGTGGCAGAGTTGTTAACCACAGCATTGTTAGCACAGGGAATGGAGAGCTCTGGCAGTGGTAGGAGAGAAAAAATAACTATTTTTGTCCATAGGCCTCAAGGGAGACTGGAAGATGCACTCACATAAAGCCCACACACTGTATATCAACTCATCTGTGGTTTAACTAGCCTGTTAGCATATGGGCTCACATGAACACTTACCAAGCTCAGCCGACTCAGAGGCCACACAATAAAATACTGAAATAAACTAATTTAACATCCAGATACAAAACAGTGCAGTGTAATGGACCCAGATATACTGACAGGATTACGCACCGCAGTGTAAAATCATTATTAGATGGCTGAACTTTCATAAATATTTTATTTTTTAACACAGTGGTGAAAACAAATGTCATTTTTGTGTGTTCCTGTTTGTCTGGGATGACATTAGGCTTTGTTTTGATTTGCCAAAAGGGCATAATCAAAAACTGGCACTCTTGGTATAAGAAGGAGAAAGGAGTGTGAATGTGTGTGTGTGCGTGTGTGTGTGTGTGTGTGTGTGTGTGTGTGTGTGTGTATTTGGAGGGTGGAGGAGGTATATCAGTTTCATGTCTCATCAACAAAACCAGTCTATGGGATAAAGAACAGAACTATTAACCTGCTTAGGATGTAACTCTGTCTCATGTTGCCTTCCAGTCTGCATTTAGTCACATCAGGCTAAAAACAAGCAGTCAACACCTATTATAACATCCCCCTCTATGTCCAGTATATTTTGGAAAAGAGGTGCTCCATCCCTCCAGTAGAGCTCTAGACATTTCCCTACAGAGAGGAGCACTGAAGCTCTACTGGCAGCTTGTGGCGGCCCAACACCTTACCAAGACACTTTATGTTTGTTTCTCCATTAATTTGTCTTTGCCTGTGTACAAATCTTAAGCTCACAACAATGAAACAAAGGAAACACAAATTATCCTGCAGAGGATAATGCATAAATTATAAAAGATAATGAACCTAAAAGAGGAAGAGGCTGCACAGACAGAAATCTTAGTCATCTTTAACATTTGTGTTTGCTTACCACAACTGACACATCTCTGCAGTGCTAGAAAGATCCTTATTTAAGTAAAATATGTCATAATGGAATAATACTCAAGTAAAAATAAAAGCACTGAATTCATAATTATACCTCGTTAAAAGTATTAGTATTAAAATGTGTAAGTATCAAAAATATAAGTAGTCATTCTGAAGAGCGGGTCCTTTCAGAGTGTTGAATTATTGGTGCTTTAGCATGTAAGAAGTATTTTAATGGTGTAGCTCTAACTGCTCCATATACTGTTGGCTACTTTACACTCTAAACATGCATATTTAATGTTTAGCATGTAAAACCAGATCCTGCAAAGTCACAAGTAACTAAATCTGTCAGATGGAGTAAAACATACAAAGTACAATATGTCCTTCTGAAATGTAATGCAGTAAAAGTATAAAGCCTCACAATTTCTGTGTTGTGAGGCTTCATACTTTACTTGCTCTCAAGTAAAGTGCCAGTATTTAAGTGCAGTAGTTGAGTATATGTACTTAGTTGCGTTCCAGCTCTGAAACTCAACACTGCACTGGGACACATGAAAGTCGCACACCCTTCAGTGGAATTATTCATCATAAAAAAGACTTTGTTTTGGGGGTGCGTGGTTTCCACAGAGCGCTGGCAATATGTGAGTGAAGATCTGAGACGCAGACAGCCAAATATGAGTGTGATGTGAATTCAGACAGGATGTTGAGAGGCGGCTGCTGCTGTGTTGAAGGAGGACTGAGGCGGTGTTCCACTGTCCCTGTCAGATTCAGCCGGACACGGTTTGATTTTAATCCGCCGTTTCACTCTCATCCTGCACGCAGCCGTCAGTCAGTCAACCAGCCAGTCAATTAAATCACTTTGTAAGTTAATCAGCCATTCAGCCCCTCATTTTATTAATTAGTTTGTCAGGTTGAGAGGCAGTCAATTGCTAAATCAATCATGTTGCTATTTAGTGAGCTGCCACGTCCAACAATTGATTAATCAGTCTATCAATCAGTCAGGCTTGTCAGTCATACAGTTTGTCGATCAGAGCCTGTTCAGCCAGTCAACAAATGCACAGAGGTAAGATTAAAAGGATTCAGCTATACTAAGATTGGCATAATCCCAGTGATGCAACAGCAGTCTGTCTCCTCTAACTCAACAGCCGCATTCTTTTCTCTCTCTGAAGGGTGTAAACTGTACAACACCCACCCACATTAAAAAATTAACCACATGCCCCCCACACCCCAACACTGTGGCCTGTTCTCATCTCCATGGTGATATGGTGTCGCCCTGCTCTCCTGGAGGTGCTTAGTTCTTGTCACGGAGGAACCACAGTGCAGCAGGAGACCGCCCAACATTGATTTATGATCCCCTGTGCTCCTGCAGGACTCTGGAAGGAGAGACAAGGAAGAAGCATCTTTAGTTTCCCCTCTGTGCCTTTTATTTATTTATTTATTTATTTATTTTTGCCTTTCTGCACCACATGATGCTGTATCTTTATTTTTCATCGCTTGCCGTTTCTGTTCGTCTTTATTTCTGTTCTCTCCTATTTCTCCTCCTCACTCACTTAGTGTTTGTCTTTCTCTCTTATATCTTGCACATCATCACTATTTCTGAAGATGTGGTGTCCCTTCTGCAGCCGGATCAATAAAATAGTCACCAGATGTCACAGATGAAATTAGCATTGTGCTGAATTGTTCGGCCAAATCCCAATATATACGCTATTTTATCATTAAAAGCTGTAAGTGAGAGACCGAACACAAATTCTATTAAGTTCTACAGTATTTAAAAAAAAAAAAAAAAAAAAAAAAGCTTAAAGTGCTTAAAAATTCAAAAGGCCTTGAAATTCACTTAACAGACAGCTGGCTCCCTCTTCCCAGCATCTTATTTCCCTTCACACAGCCACTTAATAAAGTCACCATCTGTTTAAAAAAAAATCAAATGCATCAGTGGCATGGATACACCCAAAAACTGCAGTGTAATACTACAGAGAGATACTGATATTATAGTTTATTGGACACACACGCACACACACACACACACACACATGTAAACACTCATGTTTAACTGTTATGACACTGGGAGAATGTAGGCTGCTTAACCAGTGTGACATAAATGAGCTTATTCAGTGTTTATGTGGCTTCCAGATGCGCCAGCCTGCATAAATCTGTTTCTGTGGTAAACAGAGAAGTCAGAATAACACGATGATAGAAGTTGTTGTTGGGGAGGAGGGGATGATGAGGAAGATTAAAATGTCCATCTGTTGCAGAAGTCAACTTGGGTGAGGATGGCAGTGGATTGTTATGATGTTTATTCTGAAATAAACTCAAAGCCGGTTAATTTCAAAGGGTTGAAAGACAAATGTAACCACTGTAAGTAAAAGCTTACAGAAACGTATTGATTGTTGAATAGTTCAATTAAAAAGGATTGATAACATGTCAGTTGTAGCTTACTAGTGAGAACATTAGTAAACCAGCTTTGTCACTGGTTAGTTCAACCATGTACTCTTATTACACTGGTGTGCACTACGAGCACATGGCTGCTGCTGAAATAGTGGAATAACCCTTTATACAGCAAACAAAGTATCCACTGTCATGGTTAAATCAATTTTCTGTGATGTTGCTGTGGAAGTTTGGGAGGTGCAGAATACTTAAATCAAGATTATACAGTACTTAAGTAAATTTATACTATTTTGGGAAGTCATTTTCTGAGCTTACAGTTTGATTTGTTTTTTGTTTTTTTCTTTTTTCATGCGAAATGGGTGAAACATGCTACTTTATAATCATTTCAAATTGTGATGGTATTATCACTACACCAAGCTTTTGATTGCAGAATGGAGTTTATCACACGTTTTAGCCTGACACAAACTCTCTGGCTTGATCGATAGTCCACATCATAGTACACAGAAGCAATCTGATGCAGGATGTGTGGTGGCAGTTTAAATGTGCAGACTGTGTAGTTTCAAATGGGAGGGCACACCACTTTATTTTTTTATTTATTTTTTTTTTTTTACTGATGTTATGGATGAGGCTGAGGAAGGATTAAACCCCTCAGGTTCGTGCCAAGAGTAATAACCCGTAGACTTAATGTAGCACTTTTAAATGCCTGTCTTGAATGTAATGTTTTAATATCAAATGTGCACAAAAACATAAACGATGGAGGGAAGTGCTCTTACATTTTGGAGTATGATGAGGTGTCCTGAACTCCTGAGGCATTTCTATGTTGTATTCAGGTGATAATTGAGCGGCATTCATCATTCTTTACCACGTGATGAAGATGGGGTGCCTTTGAACTGTGCAGTCTGCCTCAGTATCGCTGGTGTTTGTTTTTAATGGTGGTTGCAGTTATTACTGTCTGTGGGTCATAGTTTATGTGTATATTCTACATCACCCACAGCAGATAAATGGGCAGATAAATGAATGTCTTCACCTACCGCTATCTGACTGCCTCTTTATTGCATGCTCATTTGTCAGCCATGCTGTGCGTCACTACTTGAAAAAGTCTTTCTCGAGCCGTTTTAGGTTTCTGACTAATATCTGTGATTACTGTTTCCTTCGCTCTTGCAGCGCCGTCCTCCTCAGATCTCCCAAACCATTCATCTCACATGCTAATGTTCCTCCAATCCTTTCCACATCCATCTCAGTGCCCTTACAAGAACCAAACTCTCTTCTCTCTCCCTTCTTTTGTACTTCATCCCTTCCCTGTGATGAAGGTCAGAGGGAGGGGATAGACAAAAATAAATCTCTCTTTTCATACTCATTTCACTCCAGCACATTTCACATTTCAGGACACACTTTGGTAAATCCCCTGCCTCTCTCTTTCTCACACTCCTTTTCTGGTGAAAAATGGAATCAAAAATTGACAAAGTTCCCATTTCTCCCAGGAATTCATAAAATACTTAAGGGAGGTAGGGGTCACCAAAAGAAACAGAACTGAAAGGAAAGAAAGACTAGAAGAAGGGGAAAAAAATCATCAATAGAAAAAGGTGGACTGACAGAAAGATCAAGGAAAACTCAGCAAGGAGAGCAGCTTCAGTGCTTCCTCTCTCACTCACAGGGAAACCTGTTTTCTCATGGCTGCTATCATCTCATCCCATTAAAGCACATCGGCGAGATAAAGCAGCACTTAGCAGCACTTAAACCTGCCTGTGAGGAGCTGAATTAGGTTTGACTGACATCTGCAACCTGACTCTCTGCATTGCTCCAAATAGTTTCCAGGTGACCACATCCAGCCACTAAGGTGACTCCTGCAACATTTTTTTGGTTCCTACAAAGAGCCCCACACTGCTAAAATAACACAGAGCATGCACAGCAGAAACGAAGGACACAACTAAAACACCGTGGCAGTGCTTAGACGAACAGGTACAGATAGTGGATCTCTCCGTTCTGACTTTTAACCATTTGCACATACATCTGGGTGCATGCCTGTTTGATTTGACAACTATGATGAATATCACTGACTCATATTAGATGCCAGAGCCTTTTTATACTCTCCTACAGGTGCTTGTTTTATTTGAATTCTAGACATACTGATGGCATTTTCACAAAAAAACACCTGTAACGCACTGGTAATTGAAATGATAATGTGTATAATATTAACATATGACCTTTCTAGTGATATCTTAGAATGTGTTGGATGCAGCCCTAAAATCAGGGGTAAAGCAGGCAATAAGGGCTTCAAGACAAGCACAGAGGAAAAGCAAGGCACACCCATAACAATCTCTCCAGGCTAAAATGATGAAGCCCTGGCAATAATCTCAAAAGTCGGCATGTTCAGACTCAACCAATTAGCACAGACCTGCCATTATTGAAGGTCAAAGTAATTTACAGGTCTATGCAATGTTAATCCTAATATTATGGGATGCAGCACTGGAGTAAATTAGAGCGGTGTAATGAGGAGGAAGACCATCCTTCACCTGGAAAGCCTGGGATCGAGCACCCATGACAATAAACAGTAGCATCCCAGCTGGTGTCCTTGTGCCAGACACTGAATCCGTGCCAGCTGCAGGTGCTGCTCCAAAGCTGAGCCTGACCCCTGACATGCAACAACAAAATCTGCAGGAGTAATGCAAGGTGACAAACACTGACAAATAGCACCCTCTCCTGGTAATTATGTAATAATGCAGTGACCTGGGAGGCTTGCATCAGCTTAAATTGTGTTTGCAACACATCAGTTCTTTAAAAACTTTGTATTCACCTGCTAATGCAATTTTTCTGACCATGTCATGCAAAATAGGCAACTGAAGTTTGTCTTGATCATGCCAGTAAATTATTCAGTCATGACCAGTGGTGGAAATGAACAGATTGATCTGAGGGTCCCTCCTCTCCTCCACTCACTGGGCTCATGGTCATTTATAAAGCAAAGTGCACATATACCACTTAATTTTGAAGTAATCAGAATTGAGTAATTTCTTTCATTTAGCGTCATTTATTTTAGATCTTTTGTCATTTATTGCATATTAAAAAACTTCTGAGTACAAATACTGACAGGTTAAAGTGGAGGAGAAATATCAGGAACGGGTGCTGTTGGTTACAAAGTCACTTGATTACAAAGGTCATCATTGGGTTTTGCAGTAAATGCTACTAATTTACTAATAATTCTAATTTAGTGCTTAACACATTAACATATTCATCCCTGCATGGGTTTGGGTCAGAGTAATTTTCAGCAAGAACAAGGTCGTCCGGCACTTGGCAATTCAATACAAGCAGAGCTGACAGGACATGAAACCCATGCTGTGGCAGCCACTGGACTACATGGTCAGTGTGTGTTTTGGGCTGTGTGGTTGTCATGTGTAGTCATGCCAAAGCAATGCTCGCTCAGAAATGTAACTGAAAACGTGCAGAAAAATTTCCAACAGGGTTGGCCCTTTAATAACAACAATAAAAACAGTCCAAGAACCATTGTGGCTATCAGCCAAAGCAAGCATGTAAAAGGCCAGTAAAACTACAATACAATCCAATAATTAAATATTAGTTAATATAACAATGAAATCAAACCCAGACAGAACAGAGGATTTAAACAAAACAGTTGAGGTTCACTCTCAGGCTGCATAACACAGGAGCAGAAAATTAGATCAACACCTATGGGCAGAGACACAAACCTTTTGCGACTGTATAAACGGGAAAAGAAAACCCATGTGGTTACTATTTAGAAGTCAGCTCTGTGACACATAAAAATGATTTTCTGCACCTGTGTAAATGCACCCATATGAAGCAGTAGGCCCAGTATGCTCCACAGTATCATGGAGACACTGCTCAGCTTACACAGTAACATGACATGTGGTCCTCACACGTGCAGCTCAACAAATAGTTTCCTAACCAGAGTGGGCGCCAGTTTTTAATATTAAAGCAACAGTCAAACTGATGGATTCAAATATCCAAGCTCCAAACAATGGCTTTTAGCTAAAAAGGCTGGTTGAGTACCTGTGCAAAATTTACCATGGATGATGAGATCACAGCAAAACAAAGATGCAAAAAAATAATAGGGTGGGGAAAAAACGGAATTTTAATTGAGAAAAAAAAAAAAACATAGGGAGATGTCAAAACCATGAAACCCTGAACAAAAAGCACTTTGAAAATTCTCATCCCTATTTCATGCCACACATCCCAAACGTGCTATCAGCCTGTGTGGTGCTAATTTCCCACCCTACGAGGCAGCCAGGAAGAATTTGTGATCAGTACATTCAGTTCAAATCTAGGATCTTCAACGGATCGGCCTCCAGACCTGCAAACACCTGCAGACTAACAGAACCAAACCAAACCAAACCTTCAAGTTTCAAGTGAACAGCTGGTCCACTGGATTTCATGTCCTAGCATTTCATCACAAGTTAGAAAGCACAAATGAGTGATAGTGCTGCAGTCCAGCAAAAGATGGAAAGGAAATAAAAATGTCTCTCGGTTTAAAATGGCCGTCCAGGAGGTAAGGCCTCTTCATGTGAGAAGAAGAGTCTATCGCGTTGGTCATAGGCTGAACCCTCAGTCCAAATCTTGGAATATGTCGTTTCCGCACGGGTCCAGAGAGGTCGCTCAGAGTTGGGAGAGTCTCAGTTTCTCTCGGAGTCAATTTGGGTCAGCAGCAGGCTCTGTCAGCTCTGCCCAGCAGGCTCTCTGCCAAACTGGCCTAAGCTTTATTAGATCCCAACCTTGGTGCTCACTCAGTGTCACAGCTCCCATCTGCAGCCATTTTGAGGCGGCTGTTTGGCCATTTGCTTGAATTCCACTGGGGAAGCCAAAAGAAAAGGAAAGCAACATGAACGGTGAGTGTTATGTGTCCAGCGTTTTCTGAGGGGGTCAGTAGGGGGCCACGTCAGTAGTTCTCTGTAAAAGTTGTGGAAAAGTTGGGAGCAACTACAGACTATTGTTGATTTGAGTCAGAAACAGTCTCAGTGGCTGACGTCTCTGCAGTGAGACAGTCAAACAGGCAGACAGGCAGTAAGCGCTCCCTGGTATACAGATGGTCGGGGCTCCTTGTGATACAGGCTGCCAGAGGGAAAGGCTTTCAGACAGGCTGGGACAGGCTGTCTGTATCATGTAACCAGGCAAGCGGTCAGTCAGTAAAGGCAGCCATTATCCAGTCAGTCAGTCGCTGAGGCGGCAGTCACACAGTTCCTTGTAGATCCTCTTGCGGATGTGAGGCATGTCCTCCTGACTGAACCGCAGAGGCTGCTTCACCGAGAGGCGGCGGCAGTACTGATGGACACAGAAAGAAAGACACAATTCACTGATAATGTCAATGCATCATTCAGCTGCATCGTTATCACAAAAATCCTAAGTGCAGATGAATTCCCTTGAAATTGTAACTGCAATTATATTTTCAATTAATGAAACTGAATGTCTGTTCTGTGTACTTTTTTAATTGAATGTGGACATACATGTGCTGTGCTTATTTTAAGACTATACGATGGTCTTACAATAAACATATTAATAATGCATTATCTTAAAGTCATGCTTATTTAAAAAAAAATACCATAGTTTTGATTGTATCAACTTGACACCAGATATAAATCCTGCCAATTTAACTGAACAGATCTGCTAAAAAAAAAAAAAAACATACATAAAATGAAACACTATGACTTTAGCCCAACTGAATTTTTTTCAACTTTTGAATCTACTCATTCACACAACTTTCAAGGAAATAAAGAAAAAATGACTGTCTTACATTACTCTTTTTTAGATAGATATAACATTTTGGCGACAAGTGCTGAACTGATTTGTTGTTTTGCAAACTCAAACTGAAATGATTCATTCCAAAAACGAAAAGTCAATCTTGAATCATGATTTACGGCCCTATATTTAGATAAATTCATTTATAGCCACTTGGTTTAGTACTGACATTTGATAAATGTACTTGAACACACAACAGTGTTATTATGTTAGTTAATATACCGTGCACATGTGTGTGTGTGTGTGTGACAGTCAGCATATGATTAAGTGGTGGTGGGGGAGCTCATTTCTGAAAGGGAACATTTATTCCAGTGTTAGTGGCATCTCTTTCATGTGAATTTGTCATCGTTCTTCTGTGTGTACGGCGAAATAAACCATGGACAGACAGACATGAGCAATGTGTAGAGACATGGGATGGGAAGCACACTGGACACAAGATTCTGGGAAAGTTGATTTTATCCCAAGAAAAGAAAAGAAAAGAAAAGCAATGAGCAGAATAAGAAGAGGGGCAGGGAGGACAAATGTCTCACCTCGAGGACAAAAACACCGCAATCGCTGTCGTTTTTCTGCTGAGGAATACCCTGAAGAGACAAGCAATCACAGTCAGCAACCACGGCCAGACTACAGACCTCAGGCACTTACACCCTCAGAACATGTTGTCATCATTTGTCTAGACCGGACTAGACTGTGTGTGTGAGTGTGTGTGTGCAAAAAATGAGGACCACCTGTTCTTGCCATTTTACCATTTTAAAATACACTGAAGTCAGGAATATGAAGATGGAAAAAAGGTCAAGCAACTCCTAACAGTACTGTTTTGTACAGTTAGCACATTTATGCATTTCATTTTGGATGTGTACTTGCATGAAACCAGTAGTTTGTAGTGATTTGACTTCCTGCTGGCTACTATTATCTTATTTCCAGCAGAATTTCTACTTCCAAGCTCAGTGTTAATTAAATCTATTGCCTGCAGTTTTGCCTGCTATGTGAGTGACTAATTACGCAAGTAAAACAATAGTTAATGCAATCATTTTTTAAATAAATTCAACATCCTTTCACAAAATATAAACAACTGAAATTTAGGCTTTTTGGGGTGCACTAAATACGCAATTAACAAGAAGGCTTCTACAGCTTTTTTTCCCCAGTTTGCTGTTGCAAACACCCAGAGATGCCAACTGGTTTGGATATTTTTAGGCCATTATGTGATCACAGCTTAAGTGTTATAATTATAGTTAGGGTTACCTTGATGATGACCATCCTCCAGCCTTTCTGGTAGGCAGTCTGTTTCTTCTCTCTGGCTTCAGACTGAAGGTACTTCATAATGTTCTGATGGGTGGGTGGACACACACACACACACACACACACACGATAAACACTGGAATCTACGGCGGTCAACGGGGCTAAGTGATATAAAATGATTAGACATTTGACTCCAAATAATTATGAGTAACTAGACTATTACTGTCATAGTTACACGGCCCACACCTCATGTATTATTGTAGGTGGAATCTTTCCCTATATAGATTATCTCTGCATACTCCCTGTCATTATGAGATACTTCTTTACAGTAAAGACAAAATGAAACACAGAGTTATATCACAGCTGAGAGTACACAGTGAATAAATAACTGCCTTCTAAATCATCTGTTTCATTTACAAAAATGCCTCCTTTTGTCTTGAAACTCCTCTAAGCAATGTGAGTTCACTGTTCAAATCTTTTGTCCCATCATTGTACTTTTAGCTCCAGAGGGAGCTAAAAGTACAAACTAATAATAAATATATAAACATTTTTTTCTCTCCAATTAGATATCTGCATACACAGCAGTACTTACATCTATGGTATGTTTGAAGACGATGCCCTGGCTGTCATAATAACTGATGGTTTTTGTTGCCATGTCAACGGTGATGAGGGACCAGTGGATTTCTAAATGAATGGGAACTAATAACAGCCACTTTGAGAAGAGGTCCACCTGAAATATTGCCACAAAAAAAAAAAAAAAAAAAAAAAAAAAAACACACACACCTATGTCAGCTAGCCAAGACAGAAAGAATCTCAGGTCTTTAGAAATTTTGTAGAATTAAATGAGAGTGGGTCAAGTCAAGCCTCTTAATGTCTGTGTGACTCAAAAAATACACGTTTTACATGTTCTGAGGGAATATTTGTTTTTTCCCAAATGAGCCAATTAAAGATCTCTGTTCTGACTGGCCAGTTTGAAGTGAAAAGGGAGGATGGTGTGTAAAAGAGCATCTGTGCCACATAATTTTTGTCTTTATAAGAAGATAATGACAACATGCTATCACACTGAGCTGAGCCTTTGTAATTTCTTGTGGCTGTAATACTTTGACAGTCTGAAGGTGAAGATATGAAAATGACATGTCTTTGTTCATTTTTTCGCTACTATCTCTTGCAAAAACACTCTTGATGCTACAGGTACTGAAGCATTAACAAAGGATCACAGATTGCTACAAAGTCCTTCATCCCCCCTTACTTTCTTAGTCCATCTCTTCACGCCCTCGTAACCCTTGGCAGCCAGCTGCTTGTGGAAGAAGCTGTTAAAAAAATGAACCTGAGCGAGACAGAGAGAAATATTAAAAGTCATTAAGACGTTCTCTGGTCAAACAGTTCTTAGGAAATGAAAGAACCATCCATACATATTTTTTTAATCCTACAGTGAGCCCTTCAAGATATTTTTTTGTGCTCCAAACTGGATCCTGTTGTAGGTTTAGGCTGCAGAGGCACAGTCGGTCTCACCTTGTGCTGCGTGGCCTCCATGATGAGTTCTCCGTACATGTTGATAACCTGAACAGACACAACAAAGAGACAGGACTAGGGGAAAATCTACGGCAAGGCAATCACGCTGAAATGACAAATATTAATTTGTGTGTGAGAATCAAGCTCTTAAAACTGCACAACTATGCAATATGTCACATAAAGTACCTCCATTTTATTGACCTAAATCACAATATGGCATTGGAACAGAGGCCACCCCATCACCACTAATTGAGAGGCCATTAATGTGCCCTATTAACTCTGTCTTGCATTCCCTCTTTTATGGCTAAGCCCCTCCCCCCAACCATCCAGCCAACGTTGGTGCCTCCGTCCTCCGTACCTGGTCATTGAGCCAGTTCTGCTCCTCCAGTGTGCCAAGGTCCTCCAGGCTCAGGGTGTGCTTGTTATACGACACCATGAAGCCCGCAACTGGGACAGAGGCCAGCCCTGCCCTGTACCGCCGCACCTCGCCTGGGATGTCCAGCTTCCTAAAACAAACATGCCAAATTAACAAGAGGGAAGAGAAGAGAAGAGAAGAAGATAATTTAAATGTGTTTATGATATGTACGAGGGTATTTCCATGAATGTGTGGGAATGTAAAACACTTGCAGATGACAAAGGGCGCAGCCTGACAACACCGTTGACCTAGACGTCTCTGTCACCAAACAAGTGCTTTCGATTAGTGTTAACAACATATAAACATTCCCATGGGCTGACGAGGTAGTCTGACAAAAGTGTTGCCTCTTACAGTTAAAGGAATAATCCACGAAATTCCCATATTTCCATTTGACTTCTTTCAACTGATGAAGGATACAACACAACTTCAACATATAGTCGTGAACACGTTTGCATTTGCTGTTGGAAACAACCTGTGGCGTGAGCTGTCCCAGAGCTGATCACACTCTTTGATGCATAAATCAAGCACAGTGCAAAGACACCACAGCCACGACGACTTATTATCAAAGACAATACTTCAAAAACGGTAGATGAAATATCCTTAATTTCACATTAGGGGATGTATTCTAAAGAAATGTATTGATTCAGGTAATTTTCTTTTATTGTGACCTGACAAAAACTATTCTAGAAAACTGAAGTACTTGCTCTAACAGGCATATATCACTGTCAGTCAACTACATATAAACGTGTTAGCATGGAGTACTGATAACTTGGCATTTCTCTTGTTCACACACTGCCTGTGAAGTCTGAGAGTCAACCGGAGAGAAAAGCCATAAATATTCTGCATCATGAATTCAAATTAAAATAACTAAATAACTAAAATACTTGGATGTGTTTGTTATACTAGCCTGTTGTTGAGGTCAGAGTTGCCTTTCTTCTTCAGGTATTCCAGGACATCTGTCTCACTGAGAGGAATGAAACTACCATACTTCATATAAAAACTCTCCAGAAAGTCTGAAACAGAGGACATTATTAACGACTTACAAGATGCATAACATGAATAACATTAACAAAATCTCATTATTCACAACTGTGGAATTGTAACACTGTAACATCACGGCCTATGCCTTGCACTATATATACACAGTATGTACGCTAAATGCAAGAGGTGTTTCATTTTCACAGCAGGATTTAGACTCACTAAACCCTTTAGAGCGTAAGAGAGAAAGTTGCTCTCTGTGATCAATCATATTGATCCTAAGGTAAAACATTTTCATGTTGATGGGAGTGTTCTTGTCCAGGATGCCAATACCCCCACCAATTAGCATGCTGGCACACTGAAGGGTATGATGGGCACAAAAATAATATAAAAGTCAGGACATGGCTACCCAAGACATCTGGACACTCCCACACCTTCAGAATGCTGCTCAAAAATGCCATTTTCCACCCATATTAACAAAAAACAAAAACAAATGATGCAACTTGTGTTGCATTGCTCTAGTATAATTAATGATCCCATGTTGATGATCTCATGATTTTATGGTTTTTATGATGATTTACCATAGAAAATGATACAAGGCATGCGTGAAATTATGCATGTTGTTCAGTAGTCACTGATTTAGTGTGTGTGGAAAAAGTCAGATCTTACCATGGATCATCTCTGTAAGCGGCTCCTGACTGTCTTTGTCCTGAGTCTGTCCATCTGTCTCCCATCCATCTCTTTGTCCTGATAGTTCCTTTCCCGCCACCACCCCTTCCTCCCCCTCCTCTTCGTCCTTCTCCCAGGTTCCTGGCTGACAGTACAGTCTGTGGTCCCTTAATGCCCACCGGTGCTGCGTGGTGCACACCAAAATACAGCTCTGGGAGGAAGGGGAAAAGAAAAAGATAGAACTGGCTAAAAAGAAAAAAGAAAAGATGGACTGGCTAAAGCAAATGAGCTGAAGAGTTTTTATAAGCGGCTTGGCAGTAATGATTTCTCTGCTCAATGTGACATGGTGCTAGATGGTATTGCTATTGATCATGTGACAGGCTAGAGACTGACCCTAAATTGGTCAACAAAATCCTTAAGCAAATCGGTGTCAACAAGGTCCAGATGGTATCTCTGCTTTTTTTTTTTTTTTGATTAAGAACATGTGGAGATGAGCTGACACCCGCCCTGTGCCCCTTGTTCCAGAGGTCCCCTAGATTCTCACACTGTACCAACACAATGGATAAAGGCAAACATCAGGCTTGTGGCTATGAAACCCTGTCCACAGGGGAATAATGATTTTAGACCTATGGCTCTTACCGCTGTTGTGACAGAGTGTATGGAGAAGCTCATGTTGAATAAACTACAGCCAACAGCTAGATCCCTACCAGTCTGCATACAGATACCAGAGAGGCACAGATCATGCAACCAACAGCGCAGAGCATTTAGTCTCTAAACATCTCGAAAATCCTAAGGCCTATGCTAGACTGTTGTTTGTCGATTTCAGCTCAGCCTTTAACACCCAGCAGCCTTATGTTCTCCTGAGTTTGAATTCATATTCTCGTGATCAATGAAGTATCTATCTATCTGAAAACAATGCAGCCAGTAAATGTCGCCCCCCCCTCACTATAAGTGGTCATTTCACTCGTTTCTGACCAACCACACCCAGCAGGTCAGGGGGAACAGGAGTCTGTCTGATGGTCCCCACTCCTGTTCACCCTGCACACTAATGGATATACACGCAGCACTGCTGACAATTATAAAGTTTTCTGACAACACAGCTATCCCGGGTCTCATGTCCGACTCAACAGGTGCAGCTGTAAACAAACAGGAGATTCAAAACTATGTCCAGCAGTGCGACAAACGCTTCCTCGCTTCCTACCAGTGGTTATCTATGACAGGTGTGTAGCTCAGGTTGGCTCTTAGAGATACCTGGGCATACACAATCTGACATATGACAATCTGACAAGCAGTGTTCAGGTAGAAAATGTCTGTACTGTGGTCCAACAGCGGCTACACCTCCTTCACAGGATGAGGATTTTTGGTGTCAAATAGAAGGTGTTTCTCCTCTTCTATCATGCTGTATTTGAGAGCGTCCTGTGGTATGGCTCCTCAGCTGGTGTGGTGACCGTAATGCACAGCTGGAAGCACAGATTACACGGCTAACACAGAGAGCAATGAAAGTCACGGGAGTCAAGAAGCGTCCCACGCTCCAAGCTGTCTTTGATGAAACAATCATCAGACAGGCACTAAACATTATTTCAAATCCCATTCGTGTCCCCCACACTGAGTACTAGTTTCTGCCCTCAGGCAGATGCTCTAGCCTCTAAACCACTTTAAGAACTCCTCTTGTCCCTCCGTCCATCAAAGCCCTAAATGACAAGCTAGCTAGAGGCTTACCCCTGTAACGCTGCTTTTCATTTGAACCGTGCACATGCACACTTTATGGCTGTTATGTTGATGAGGTTGCTGTCCTCTTACTGTATATGTTATGTACACCATTATGATGACTACAGGTGTGTTGTACAATTGGCAGTGTTGAATTTCTTGGCTGATGTCAGTCTGTGTATGTACTGTATGTGTTATTTGTATTTCTTAACAGCATATACTGCGTGTGTCAAAGGAAAATTTCCAGCGGGACAGTAAAGCCTAAATTATCTTATCTTACCTCCACACAAGTGGATCCATGGTTCTTGTCTGCAGGTGCGGTAATGTCTCCATTGGACATATTTCCAGGTGTCCACACCGGTACCGTTGCGGCAGGGTCCTGGTCCACCTGCATCTCTGAGTCTGGGTTTTGGGCATTTCCTGATGTTGACGTTGAGCCTGGCGACTGCCCTGAGACAAATACTCCATTTCCTGTTCCAATCGGATTCACATCATCAGCCTTAACCTCGGCCTCCTCACCCCCTCTGCTGGTCCCACCTCCAGACAGGTTTAGCCCATTTCCAGGTGAAGATGTGGCCAGACCAGAGTCAGTATGCTCCCCCTGCTCCATCTCTGCACCTGCTTCCTCCTCATTCGGCCTCTGTTTGGACATGGATCCAGCTCGAGCCAGTGTTTCAGGAGCTCCACCTCCCCTCTTTTCTCCAACTTTCATCTCAATGTTTGAGGCATCGCTAGCCTCCATCATCCCCTTCTCTCCTCTCCCTCTCCCCAATAAAACTCCCCTGCCCCTTGTTCCCTGCAATCTAACCCCCGCTTCCCCGATTTTCTCACCTCCTTTCCTCACCCCAGCACCCTCTTGCTTATTTATCACACTGTCCTTCTGTGCTCCTGCTCCCTCCTGAGCAACACAGTTCCTCATTGGTCCATCCTGATTGGAGAATGTGATTGGCAGGTCAACAGGGGCTTGCGACTCAGCGATGTTGACTGCATGAGTGTTTTGCACCTTCTCAAATTCATCATCAGTGTCCTCCCCCTCCTCTTCTTCCTCTGTCAAGTCAAACTTCTTGATTCTTGTCAGCTGACTCCGGACGCCTTTCCTTTTTGAGGTGTCACCAACGTCCCTGCCCGCTCCTCTCCCTCTGCCCTTCCCTCTCCCCCTGCCCAAGGTTTTGACATCATGTCCTTTGCTGTTTGGACCACAGCAGTCACAGGCTTTAGGAGTCCGCTTCCGGCCTGAAGAGCGTCCATTGACTAAGTTTTGGGTGGGAACTGGTGTCTGTACAGGAGACTGGATTGATGCTAAATCCGAGTTAGTGCTTAGTGCTTTGCCTGGATTTAAGGTGGGAGGTTCAACCTCAGAAGGAGTTGGAGTACAAGGCTGAGTCGAGCCTGAGCTCGTGGTAAGAGCTGGGGTGAGGAGCTTGGCAGGAGTCTGGGTGAGGTCTTGATCTGTAGTCGTCGGCAGGGGAGGATCTAGAAGAGGCAGTGCTTGCAGAGGGGGTGCTGGAGCAGGAACGGTTAGCTGAGGTGATGCCGATGGCGTTGTTGTCATTGGGGAGGCAGAGCCGCTGTGAACCATGACGTCCTCCTGTGGCTCTCCAACCCCATCCCCCAATACCGCCTCTCCTCTCCTCTACCTCCTGCGCTCCTCTTGTGTGACGTGCCAGGGCTTTCTCTGCTCCTCTCTCGTCTATAGTTTTGGTTCTCCCCTGCTGCTTAGCAGTCAAGTCTTGCTCCTGCCTTTCCAGGTATTCCTCTTGATCCTCCCGCGAAGAACGGGTGTCCCTTCTCAGGCCTTTCCCACCACAGAGGTCATGACCTGAACAGCAGACTAGGATGCAGACGGCAGCTGAGGGTTCCTCAGGTGAAATTACTCTGAGACTAAAACATCCTGGCCTCCTACTTGGGGAAAGAGGAAAAAAATGGGAAGCAAAAGGAGGAAGAGACAGGGGGAGACAAAGAAAACTTAACCAATCCACAACCAAGAAGTATCAAACCCATAACAAGTTGACCTTGATCAAGTATTAAAAAATATTTCACGTCAAGGACCCCTAAACAGATCTGAAAAACACTCTCTGTGACGACTTTTGTTTTCAGTTGTTAAACTGCACAACTATCTCCTATTTGTGGCTTTATAACTAAGTTAAAGAGGCGGTGGCAGAAATGATGATCCAGATAGCCACCCTGATTCCTGTCGTTAAACTAACTGTCCAGTGAATGAAGATCAAATTTTAATTATTTCTAAATCTGCCCACTTTGAGGACCTTTGACTGGGCCAATTGGAGCACTGACATTTCACCTATAATATAATGACTCGCTGACACAGTTTCAAATATAACTGTTGTATACTTTAACTGGAGTGTTGTCCAGCAGGCATCTGACTTTTGGTGTTTTGCACTGATGAATGCTGAGGAACATGAAATTAACAGGCAACACCAGAGTCTGCATCACAGCCCTGCTTCGGCACTGTGGCTGAGAAGGCTCACAGGCTCTGGACATGCACTGTAAAACCTGTGTAAAGTAGATTCTCTCTAAAATGCACAGATAACTTGTCTCATGTGGGGACGAAACTCCTCCTGTAGCTAACCTCAGTTAGCAACATTACTAGGCCGGCCAGGCCCACCCAGCACTATTTTACAAATCGTACACTGCAGCTGCACACTGAAATTACGTAGATGAACGACAGGCTGCTTTGCTGCTGTCCTTTATCATTCTTCTAGCTGCCCAGTTAAGTTGACTGACTGATGTAAACTGGGTGAATTAGCGTTAGCGCCGCTAAACTAAACTTGAGCACCGCGCTCCTGCAACATGTCCTTAGTTTGGCAACATTTTCCACCATTTAAGATTTTACAGATTTAAGTTTAGGTATATTATTGTGTTCGCCGAGTCTTGCAGACCCATTCTCATGAAGTTAGCCGTGTTAGCTGCACAGTCCAAACAGAGGCGAAAACACAAAGCAGCGACCAACGTTACACACATTTCCTCCACTTTCTGTCACAAACTGAGCGGCGCCCGAAGACAAACAGCTCACACCCGCTGGTGCAAACAACACCGACTACGGCCACGTCTTTGACGGCAGAGGAAAGTCAGACATACCTATGTACTATCATGAAATAACCAACACAGTTTCACACACACCACGATTTGAAGACACAACAATCCAAATTGGTCGTCGCGCACTGATTGCGTCACGTCGCTGGGAGAAGTGGGTGGCTGGCTCGGCTCCTTAACTGGGCCTGAACTTCTGCACAGTGCACATTTAACCTTCTTTAACCTTATATCTCCTGGTACAGCGACGGATTTGTTTACATTATGGGTGGTCATTTTGACCCACTGGTTGAGATTAGCGTTCATATTAACATTAGGGAAAGGCTGCAGAAAATGAACGCAAGTCATTCAGATATTCCGTCGCTGTACTGGGAAACGCAAATTCATAATGGACCATACTTTCCAAAGTGGGGTCTTCCAGGGGGGCCTCACCCTTAGGAGGAATCGTTTAGTGTCAATAATTTAATTCACTAGAAATCACTGCAATGATAAACATCTATGAGTGATTATTTAAATATTATGTCATAATATAGGCTACATTAATATCAGCTCTTTCAGGTGTGGTCAGACCCCAATAAGTTTTAATAAAGGACAAATTCAATTCAGGTGGTGGCTGTGGCTTAATGACTGGCTTCATCTTGCTGAACCAGAACATGAAAAAGTCTGAAAATCCCTAGTCGAGCCTAAAATACCACTTTGGTGGACTTTCTCCCACACACTCACCAACAAATCACTGACAAGAACACACAGTTTATCCTGATACTCTTTAATTACAAAACAATAAATAAACAGTGACAAGGTAAAAGTATACAAAATTATACAAAGAGTAAAATAAAATAAAAATAAAATAAAAAAGTCATGGAGAAACAAAATTCTAAGGTTACATGAGAACAATATTAACAGGATATTCATAAATTGAGCTATTTGTGCTACTGGCTGTTGGTTTCGACCGGTAATGGCACCCCTTCATAAGACACAGAAACACATACCAAGGTATTATTGTGTGTAAATGTAATATACAGTGTGTCACAGCGTATTATAATGCAAAGTAATGCCGGAACTTGCGGAGGACATGTGATTACAAGCCAATTTGGCTAGATTTAATGAAAAAAAAAAAAGAAGTAATGTTTTGGTTTGAGTTTAACTTTCTTTACATATGAACAGAGTCTTACGGTGGAGCTGAGCTGAAGGCTTCAAGTCAGATCCACTGGTTTAGGAGGCAGCCAGTGGATAATGCAGTGAAATAAAGACAACACGGTTGGTTTATGTCTACACAGAAATACATACGGACATTCGGTCAGTGCTATAATCTCTATTTGCAGGATCGAAAACAACAATGAGGGTCATTTGGCTCCAGCGACGTCCCCCCGGTCAGAATGACAGGATTTAGGCTAGTCTAAACACTGAACATGGACAGATGCAGCCTTAAGGGAAGTCCCACTTTTATTTATTTATTTATTTATTTTACATACATCTTGTCTGCGTCACCCCAAGAGGAAAAAAAGAGCAAAAGAAAGCAAACATCAAGTGCTGATCTGATCCTGTCACTTTCACTAAACAGTGACTTTAGGCCATCAAATTGGATCCCTGGAGCAAAACAAACTGATATATCCAGCTATCTGTTTCTTCCCTTATCGTAGCTCTAATGACCTTCCCAATGTAATGAAAGTGAAAAATGTGTATGTGATAAAAATGTGAAAATGAAACTGGTTTGCATTGATATCAGACATGTCAGAGGAAGAATCTGCCCTCTGGATTTAGACATTTTGGTATTCATCTCTTGACTTCTCAATTCAGCACTGATGCATTCTTCGAGGAGTGGCTTCGTTTCCCCTGCAGCTACAGTTTTGGTCACGTAATCTGTGTTTGAACGGTCATAAAACTGTGCTGAAAAAAGACCGATTACAAGGTGTGAAAACAGAAATGAGGAGGATGCTGTTGGTAATGAGGATGACGATGAAGCAGCAGATGATGACAGCGATGGGGGCGGGACCTGGAGGAGACAGACAACAGATGGTTGGAGGAATTAAGAGAACAGTAGACCCGCAGTATATTTTATTGATTCATGAAAAAGACTCAACACATGCTTTTCATCATAATGCAGGGCAATCAGATTTCCACTTTTGTTATTTTAACACAGCATCCAGCGCTTTGCAATGGTTTTGTTTTTGAGATAACTTCAATTGAAACAATGATCTTTGAATTATATTGTTACTTGGGATTGCAATTAATTCATTATTATTTATGCAATGAATTAATTTGGAATATAATTCAATAGTTTTTATTAACTGTACAAAAATGCTGTTGTGTGGTGTGTGTGTGTGTGTGTGTGTGTGTGTGTGAGCATCAGTTGTACCTGTCACAGTGTTGTATTGATAACTGGGGTGCGGATGATCTTGGAGACTGCGGCACCATTACTGCCCCCTGCTGTCAGCACCTGGAGCTGCAGCTGGTAGGTACTGTCAGCCTGAAGACCGGAGACTGTCACCGACCGCTGTGACTATTGGTGGAGAATCACGCACACACACACACGCACACACACACACACACACACACACACACACACACACACATACAATAACACTTCACATAAATGAAAGCAGCAATACCGTGCTTAAATATTAATCTGCTAAAAGTAAATGTAATCCACTCTAAATTCCTCTCTAAGGAAAGTGGTGAAGAATTTGTTGTTAATGTAAAAATAATCACATAAATGCACGTAAACATCTCCCTTTTGTTTATGTTTTCTTCCTCCTGCTGCCACATATTAAATCTGTCATTGTAGAGTGGCTTGCTAAGTTAAGAATTAAAATAAAAAATCTCTATGTTCACCACTATGTCTTTCTCACCGGTGAGACTATCTGTGTCTGTGAGATAAGTGTGTCCTCCTGGCCCTCTGTTGCCACAGTAACCCCTGAGTGCAGGTCCAGCTGTGTCCAGGTGAACTGGAATCCCTCGATAGCCGGCTGGTGCAGTGCATGCTGGGACAGCCTCCAGCGAAACGTGGCAAGCAAGGTGCCGTTGACTTGCTGGAAGTCTGCAGTCAGCCGCTCGGGACGCAGTATCACCTTTCTGCCTGACAGGGGGCGCTCTGACACAAACAAAGTAGGACAATTGGAGCAGAGTGTTTATTTGGCAGGGTGTCACTCCGTATGCGCCTTGTTCATGTGTGTCAAACAGGGATGGAGTGCGTTCAGATTCATGACAATGAATTAAAAAAAATAAATTCAAATTTCTCTCAATAAGTTTTTATATGACAACTTTCTTAGTCAAAATGTTCTCCACATTTCAATTTTAAGAAAATCCTGAGTTCTGATTTGATTATAATGACAATGAAGTGAAACCAACCCTGTTTACCTGTGTGTATATATATATAAAAAAAAACGGTTTGGCAAAGAAATAGCAACTATTGGAGATTCAAAATATGCTAAATTGTGTATCTGTGTTTGTTTGTGTGTGTGATCGATGTCAGCAGTGTCTCACGGAGTCCAAATGTTCCCAAGAGAACACAAAACACAGATGGGATCACTTGTGAGAGCCTCTTTCCAGACCTATTTTTAAGTTTCTAAGGGTTTAAGGGGTTAGGGGATTAATGGACATCAGTGGAACATTACAGTTATACGTGTGTGTGTGTGTGTGTGTGTGTGTGTGCGTGTGTGTGTGCCTGTGTGTGTGTTTATGCCTACCTTCAGTGTTGCAAGGCAGAGCTTTGCCTGCTCTGACCCTGACAGAGGAACAAGCCGGGGTTGTAACCCAGGTAACAGCCTCTGAACCTGGGTCTTCCTCCGTTGCCACAGCAACACGGTACTTACAGGAGAACAACAGGCCTTTGATGGTGTGATGGGTGCCCTAGAGAGAGTGAGAGAGAGAGAGAGAGCAAGAGAGATGGTTGAGGGTAAAAGAGACTTTATATCTATTGTGTCTACTGTAAACAGCTGGTTGTTAAACTCTCTCGTCTCATTCTGGATTGAAAGTTGTAGTTTAAAGCGACACAAGGCCACTACCGCAAAAAAATTGAACTTAGTAAACTGCACACTGCACGCTCACGCTTAACGACGAGGCAGGCTGTGAACACTTTGTGCCAAGGGGACAAGAGACACATAAACATCTGCGTTCAGTGAATCCAGTTTTCTCTGGACAGAGTGCGACAGAAGCAGGCAAACTCAACACCAGAACTTCATTTGTGCAATAAAACACAGTCAATCGCAGCTCCACTTTATGATTTAGGTTGATAAGACGGCTGTACTTTTGGATAATAAATTTTGCCTGGTGTTGCTTTAAAGGGGTAATCCTAGAATTCAATATTTTTTTGACGTCTGGCTGCATCTTTAGTGCTAATCACTCACTGCTGCGGTGTTTTTGCACCGCATTTTCCAGAGATTTCTTGTCAATCAAGCGGCGTCTCCGGTTCTGTGACGACGTTTTCCTTGGGTTTTCTGTTGACAGAGTTAGAGTTTCTGAAGGTGGCTCGCGCTCATGCTGGCTTCGCCGCTCTTCTTCTGTTTATTCCAAACAAACTGCTGTTACTGGTGTCGGAAACGTAAACCGCATCACCTCCTGTGCGCCAGAGGACTTTTTCCAGGAAAGAAAGCGTTCATGGGCAGGGTATAGGCTCCATCGCTATTGTATTATATGAATCAGTGATAATAAAGAGTGATAAAACTTATATTAGCGCGTATGAAAATGACAGAGCCAGAAATAAAGAATGTTTCACACAGTTGGGGGATCTGATGGAGAGTTATGCAAGAGAGGCTGAGGGATATAAAGAGAGATAGAGAGTTATGAGATGATGGCAGAGAGAGATAGAGTTACGATGGAAAGACACTCAGACAGCTTTATGGCTGAGAGCGTTCCAGCCCCATGTGAGAGTTATGCTGATGGAAACTAATATACACACACATGCACACGCAGACACGACACAAACACACACATATGCTATTGTACAGTTATACAAACACATCGGCCAGCATGCACAAAACACACCCATACCTGTACCGCTGTAGTTCTCTCTGTGCTGGTAATATTAGTATCACAAGTATGTGGACGCCACCGCAACACATACGGCCCAGGGTCTCTGAGTCTGGCTATAATATATCAAAGATAAAGGAGATCAGACACAATACACAGTATATGAGTGTGTGTGTGTGTGTGTGTGTGTGTGTGTGTGTTTGTGTTTTGTCTGTATAGCTGTGAATTACAGCGTGAGAAACCCGAGAGAAATATCTCATGATAGCATGTCGACTTTCCCGGCGTTCTCTGTTTTTGCTTTCTCGCTCTTTTATCTCTCGCATGTTTTGTCATGTTATTCGATCATTAGTGTCACAGTTCTGTCTCAGATCCGATCTTACACACACACACACACACACACACACACACACTTGACAACACAACACACATCTGTTACTGGTTATTTGACTGATGTTTTTTTTTTTTTTTTTTTAATATGAATCTCTTGTTCCCTGTGTGCCAGATAACAGCCAGTCAGCACCTCTTATTTATGGCTGAACCTGGGGGAGCCAATCAGACTGAAGCCCTGAGGTCCAAGCACCAATCTGAGGTGAGGACAGGAAGGTAAGGGAATTTCTCTTTGACGCCATTTCTTTCCATTTCTGCCTGTCTCGCTGCCTGTCTGTCCCTCTATATCCTGCTGTCTGTGTGTCTTCCTCCTTTTATCACATTTGTGTTACACGTGTTTTTTATCCATCTAAGCTTAAGAAATGCAGCGGCCTCTCTGTGTATTTTAAATCTGTATTATGCAGTATGTAAACAGCAATAACATACAAGAGAGTGCTTTTAAATCCTTCAACCTATTGCCGTATCACATCACTGCCAAAAACCAGTGTAAAATGACTGTGTGCAAGTCGTGTTTTTACATTAGTAATCATTAAACAAAAATACAAGCTGGGGTTTTTAATTGGTTAACTTTATATGAGCCCTCTGTCAACAAAAAATTAGCTGTAAAGCAATAAAAAAAAACTTCATTCCAGTCACTGAATAGATTTAAGGAGCTGTAAACAAGGTGGCGTGATACCAGTCGAGTTATAAGGTTCATGTTTAATGTTTATGTGCTCTGGTGCAGGCTTAAGAGCTGAGGGCTGAAATGAGCTGAAATGTAGCAATTCAAGCATCCTTTGGATTCTTACGTAATCAAATGGGAATTTGCTGCCTTTATTCTTGGAGAGCTTTTATAGAATTCACCTTTTAGGTCTAGTCCTCCTCCTTAAGATCTATTTTAAGCGACTTTTCCACTCTGTGTATTGCAGTTTTAAGTGTTTGTCCTCTCGTTCAATCACAACATGGGCAGAAACAAAAGTATGATAGAGATGGCACCTGCTGTATTCTTCAGTCGGTTTTCATGGTAGTGTTGTGTATGGTCTCCATGGCAACTCACCTTGGTGAAGCCACTTCCAGAACACCTTGACTTGCAGCTGATCGTCATGGTAATGAGGGGCGGCGGCCTCCAGTCGCAGGGTGCCAGGGCTAACAGGGTTAGGAGCAGCTTCCGGGTGAGGGAGAGAGGAGGATAACGGGACGCTAGAGGAAGAGGAAGAGGAGGAGGAGGAGGAGGAGGAGGAAGAGGAGTGGGAAGAGGAGGAGGGAAGGGAAGAGGAGGAGGAGGAAGATGGGAGTTCATTGGAGAAGTCTTCTCCTTTGATGGAGTCTGGTTGAGGAGAGTCAAGAAGGTCTGAAAAGAGGAGAGGAGAGGAGAAAAACAAAGGCAGCCAAATGTTAGTGTGAGATTTGGCTGACTTGAAGACCTTCAACTGGAATGAAAGCAAAAGTAACAGCTAAAATGAAAATAAATGGAAAATTAAACTAATAAATAATCTAGGATGCCCAGTTTTGTTTTGTTTTTTTTTTTTAAATGTTTGATAAAGTGATCTTCTGCGCTATGTGATACTAAAGTTCAGTCTAGAACCACAAACAAACTCCTTTTTAGGGCTGGTTATAGAGGCGATGTGTGAAATGGGGTGGGGGTCTTAACTAGTCTATAACCATTTCATATTCCAGTAAGCAGAATTTATGTGGCAGATGTTGTGAATGCCCATAAATGGCGGCATTACGAAAAACACACTATAGTTCAGATCAAATTTATAAAACCTGTTATACAGCACATGGAATGTATAAATGTATTATATTGTGCCAGGAACACCAGGAAGGGACCATGCAGCTGGTAGCTGGCTTTCTCACTGCTTCATTGACTTCCGTGCACTAATTGGTTTTATCTGACCCAGCTGACCCTCATTTAGCAATGTGTTGGTGTGCTCACACCGCTGAGAAATACCACACTAATACATACACTGAGTCAAATATTAATTTTAATAAATCATACAGTGCATGGCAATACTTTCCATATAAAATTGTTGCTCTGTGGCTTGATAATTGAGCTGCAGCTGGCTATAATCCTCTGCTGGGCTGACCGGCAGGTCAACTATAAATACCTCCTTTGCTTAGACCACTATTAACACTGCCACTTCCACTGTGTGCGTGTGCATTTGTGTGTGTGTGTGTGTGTGTGTGTGTGTGTGTGCCTGTGTGTGAGTGAGCGCGTACATGTGTGTGTTTTAACAGTGCAGCTGCAAGTAGACAGAATACGCTGACAGGCAGCAAATACAGCACAACTGGGCTAACAGGAAAATCAATGACTGAATAATTTATGGCTCTGTTAACAAATGTGTGCTGTAGAGTTTGTACATACACTATTTATTAACAGCATGGCAGCTAGTTAATGAAACATGCTAAATTTGTACTTTGGTTGCTATGTTCTTGTGAGTGGGGGTCCTCTGTCGCCACAAGAGTCATTAGCTGGCTACTGTGGCCGTCTGGTTCAGCTTGCTGCAACACACACTTCACAGCTACACACTGCTTGTGTCGACTCTGTTGAGTTCTGTCTTTCCCTCTGTCATGGTTCCTTGCTGTTTGCATTTGACTGTCCAAATGCCGTTGGAGGCCTGGTGCCTCTTATCCTGAAGTTTTTAATTAACCTAACTGCCAGATAAATGCAGAGGTTCTGAAATGGATTTAAATATGTTTAGTCAATCAGCACCTTCTTTGCAGTTCTGGCTTATTTCTCCCCTGGATTGCAGTGGAAATTATGCACTGATGACAGCAGAGATAGACAGCTGAGCAGAGTGTTAATGCTCTGAGTCTTAGCTACTCGGTCTTAGCCTACTTACTTTTACCAATTTGAAATTGGCACAAAACCACAGTGGAACTCTCCTTTAGTCTAGTCCCTTACTTCCCTCCTAAAATACACTATATTACCAAAAGTATTCGCTCACCCATTCAAATGATCAGAATCAGGTGTCCTAATCACTTGGCCTGGCCACAGGTGTATAAAATCAAGCACTCAGGCATGCAGACTGTGAAACAAGACATTTGTGAAAGAATGGGCCGCTCTCAGGAGCTCAGTGAATTCCAGCGTGGAACTGTTATAGGATGCCACCTGTGCAACAAATCCAGTCGTGAAATTTCCTCGCTCCTAAATATTCCACAGTCAACTGTCAGCTCTATTATAACAAAATGGAAGTGTTTGGGAACAACAGCAACTCAGCCACGAAGTGGTAGGCCACGTAAAGTGACGGAGAGGGGTCAGCGGATGCTGAAGCGCATAGTGCAAAGAGGTCGCCGACTTTCTGCACAGTCAATTGCTACAGAGCTACAAACTTCATGTGACCTTCAGATTAGCCCAAGTACAGTACGCAGAGAGCTTCATGGAATGGGTTTCCATGGCCGAGCAGCTGCAGCCAAGCACCAATGCGCTTTTGGAAGAATGGTCAAAAATTCCTATAAACACTCTCCTCAACCTTGTGGACAGTCTTCCCAGAAGAGTTGAAGCTGTAATAGCTGCAAAAGGTGGACCGACATCATATTGAACTCTATGGGTTAGGACTGGGATGGCACTTCAGTTCATAGTATGAGTAAAGGCAGGTGAGCGAATACTTTTGGTAATATAGTGTATATATATGTGTTTTTGTAGCTGTGTGCAGCTAAAGGGACATATCATCCAAACTATAAAATAAAGCTCATGTAGCCCAAGTGCAATCTATCCATCCAGGCAGACTGATGCAGTTTGTGTCTTCTTTGACAGACATGGTTCCCAACAAAACTCTTTGCCCCCAAGGGCTGTATAACAACACATTATATAACAATGCCACATTTTGTAATAACTCTCCAAAATGCAATTTTCCCTTCATTTTGCTATGGTAACACTCCACTACTCAGCACCTTAACTGTTTATTTATTATCCATTACCCAGTACCTTAACTGTTTATTTATTATTTATCATCTGTATATTACATCCTAGGTTAATATACATTCAAACTGTTTTTCAGACTGGAGGGGAAGTGGTGATTCCTTAAGAGGCCGAATCAAGTCTGTTAGTTCCTGAATCCCAGTACCGGGCGTCGGGTTCTGCCACTTGGTTTTTGGTTTCGTGGTTTCATACTAACTCTCCTTATCAGTACAATCATGTATATACTTCAATTCCATCTGTATATTTCATTTCATATTCATTACCATCTGTATATTTCACATCTCATATCTCTTTTTCTTAGGTTAGCCCTTATTGTATATTTTTAGTTTTTATTATATATTTTTAGTTGTTTTGATCAGCCCCTCTCCTGCTCTGTTTGCATTCAAGTTTTTTATTACAAAATTTGACAAATTATTACAAAATGCAGGTGTTATTACAAAATGAAGTAACAAGTTATTATATTTTGGGGAGTTATTACAAAATGCAGCATTATTACATAATACCATGTCATTGTTTTGTGGAAAGAGCTGTAACTGTTGAGTTTCTCATAAGTGCATTTTTGATGGTTTAAGCTCCACAAACAAACACCCTAAGGTGCTGAGAAACAGGGAAACCTCACCAAATCACACAAAAAAATATCTGGATGGACAGACTGCACACTTTAAAATGCAGGTGTGTTTATAGGCACTGGAAAGAAAGATCATTTTACCTGTAGAGGTGATGGTGGTGAATACAATTTGGGCTCTGGGACTCTTCAGTCTCTTCTGACCCCAGTAGGCCACCGTCTGAACAGACAGGAAGTAGGAAGTAGCGGGCTGCAGACCCTGTAGCCACAGCTCACACTGCGCCTGGAGACACAGTTACAAATTACTACCTGGTTTACAGACACCACACATTTTTCTGAGCGTGTGGCCTGTGGTCAGTGGCCACTTCACAGCCGGAGCTTGAGCACAGTTGTTTCCATTCACAAGAATTAGACTGGGGTTTAATGGAAACGGCATTGAGATCGCAGATAAGCAGAGCCTGAAAGCCCTGAAATCTGGTCTCTGACTGAACATCACCAATCTCCATGACATTATTACTGTCATCATCATCATCATCATCATCATCATTACCAAGACCACCACTGTCAACTTTACTGCCATCATCACATCACAGTAATAATTCTGTCTCCACCATTGTCCTTGCTTTCACCACCACTGTCATCACAGTCATAACCATCATCTTCATCGCCACTTTCATCATCTACATCATCATCATCATCATCGTCCTCATCATGTGTCTTATGATTGACAACCAGGAGCTGTTCTCATTACAGTCCTCTGTTTGACTGACAGCTCATTAACAGGCTCTTAGTGAATCAGGTCTGAACATCTGTCTGGACTGGAGCTAGTCACAACAGAGAAATGCTTGAATGATAACAAGCCCCTGTGTGTGTATGTGTGCGTGTGTGTGTGTGTGTGTGAGCGTGTGTGTGTGCGTGCGTGTTGTGTGTTTGCATGTGACAGAATGACTGAGAGTTAAAAGTAGCTTCTCGGTGACCTGCAGACAAAATGGGGTTGAAGTATTTCCATTACCCTCAAGATAGACAAAACATATGGCCTATATGGTTGTGTGTGTGTGTGTGTGTGTGTGTGTGTGTGTGAGTGAGAGAGAGAGAGAGAGAGAGAGAGAGAGAGAGAGAGAGAGAGAGAGAGTGAGAGAGAGAGAATTCTGGCCTTCTATTTTGGTGCATAATGTCAGTGAACATTACATGTAAAAAAAAAAAAACTGATTTATATTAAAACAGACAGATTCAGCATAGGTTTCTCCTTGTTTGAATATTTCCTCATTTTACAATTTTTCCTATCACATCAGGACTGAAAATTCACTCCCACCAGCTCGGCATTTTCCTGACGGACAGGATCCATATGTATGTACATCTAGGGAACATGTTGGCTTGTGTTAATGGAAGCTAGTGAACTACAGATGCCCTCTATGATATGAGAGCCCTTAGAAACAGAAGATCAGCGTGTGCTTCCACTTCCTACCTGTTGTGATGCTGCTGCCTGACTGTGTGTGTATGTGTGTGTGTGTGTCTAGATGCAGCTGGAAGTTGGAAACACTAGTTAGGGGGCCTCATTTAAATTCCAGGCCTCCCAGCCAAGCAGAACCAAGGACCAGACTACAGATAAATGGCTCCACCAGGCTAAGTCTGGGATCTCCATCACCACTTAGGATGGCTAGGTTCCTCCATACGACTACAGCTGCATTGAAACCTTGAAACGTCAATGTTCATGTTTTTCTTTTTCTTTTTTTTTTTTTTTTCTTGTGAGAAAAGTAACTGCTACGAGCCTAAGGCTGAAGAATGGTGTTTATATAAAGTGCTATGATGGTAACCAGGGAGCTCATTAGCAGGTTTTCTTGTTTTTTCTTGTTTATTGTGAAGTATGCATACTGATTAAAACATGTTCAGTCAGTATACATGCATTGGTAACTGCTGTCTAAAAGCTATGATGTAATTATGGGTATTTTGGGGCTGCTGACTGTAGTCAGTTGCACCTTGTGCCTATTACATCATCATCACACCCATAATCATGGCAAAAAAAAAAACACCCTCAAGTATTATTCCTGAATTAAATATAATTTTAAAAGTATGGGGATGGTATTATAGAATGTATTTTCTAATTTCTTAAGTTAGAAGTGGGGAAACCTTGTGGCTTTGTGGTGTAATGTCCATACCGCATACACACGTCATCCTGTGTGTTAATTTAGTTTGACACATTTGTCACACGCCATCCCACTCTGTCTCTCACCCAGTCCCAATCTTTCCTGTCTCTCTCTTCACGGTAAAAATATTAAATGTAGGACAAAAAAATCCTAAGTTAAACGTTACTATGTGGGTTTAGCAGCACTGATACACTGCAACACTGTGAAATAATGTCAGATTGCATAACTCTCTTCTAACTACATTTAGACGCTAAGCTGGCAGATTCTGCATCTAAATCCAAATATCAGTCATATAATGTTACACTCACAGACTTGTGCTTTACTATTGTGACAACTGATACACTCTCGCTAATGCCCTCATGCTGTAACCACCACACTGACTGGCATATTGTCAGTCCATTTCCAGATGCTTTGACTTGAGTTAAACACATTATCTTAATGCAGAAAAGCCACGCCACTCTGTTGTCAGTCAATCTACATGGCTAAGTTGGCATGTTATTGTTAACGATGTAAAGCCAGACCTACATGTTGTCACAGCACTCTAACATGGTTACGTCCCATGCAGATAATGGCATGTCTGGTAAACGACAAAATCACATTTTCAGATTCACAGGGAACATGTGGTAGTGCTCAATCTGCCCACAATAGCTGCCAAAGATCTCGATAATAAAGAATGGCAGGCAGTGATCTGAGGACCAACATGTCAAAAATGATGGTATTCTCCTTTGATGTAATATAGTGTATATGTAAAGTTATTGCCTCTAGTCATATCGGTGTGTAACATCATTCGTTCACACGTGTAGAAAACCTGGATTATCGATTCAAAATAAAGTGCAGTTAAATCACCTTTAATCCCAACAGTTACTCAGATGTACAGTTTCACCTCATTTTTGATCATGATGCTAATCCTAATCCTGAACAGAGAAGTTTGAATTTAGGACAGAAAAGGTTTTCGTCCTAATTAATGTGACATCTGTGAAAGTTTTACAAAACCACAGAGCAATGATAATCAATTAACATCCCATTTAAGCAAATAGTTTGATTTTATCTCAATATCATCCATAATCTTGTGTGCTGCAGCATGCTGTTTCCCTCTGTTTACTTGTGAGATGCGATACATGAAGCACATTTTGCTTTGAACATGTTCAGTCAGTTTTTCCAGTTTGTGTCGCACACAGGAGGTTCTTCACCGAACATGTCCTGTTTGAGAGCTGCAGAAGCCTGTAAAATCAGTGCAGTAATCACTACCATCATACATGTGTGTGTGTGGTGGGTTTACGGGCACAGTAAAATCTCTCAGGTGCAGCTTTAGATCTTGTTCATGTGTGTGTGTGACTCTATGTGCAGATGTTTGTCCGTGTATGTCTGTGCAAACCTTAAAGCCTCGTTTCAATGTACAAAAACTGTGCTGCAATTCAGATATCAGTAGGACATCATGAGTGTATGTGTGGGGGTGTGCATGTGTGTGTGTTTAAGACATGTTTAAAGTGTTTAAAAGATATTGTGACAACAAAACAATAGAATTTCATCCTGTCATACGGTATTCAAAATATTTAATTTCTGCCACAGTTGCAGTAGAGGCAATAGCTTTGTTTTATTATTATTATTGGATGCATGCAAATGTAACCACTGAGCATCTGTCTACTGTATTGGAGAATTTAGAAATTTAGAAAGTTTCCTTACCCCTTGTGTCAGTCTGCTGTTGCTCTCCTTTTTACTCTGCTCTGCTAAGCGTGGGTATATAGGCAGTGTGTGTATGTTTCTGTGTGCATGTGTGTGTGAATGCGGCGAATGTCTGTTTCCATGTGATGTGTGTGTGTGTCGGGGTGTCCAGGTGACTCTGTAGTGGTGGACTGGCAGGTCTCCATCCCTTGGGGGCTCCCAGCGTAACAGCACAGCCACTACGACCCCCTCACCTCTGGACCTATGAACACACAGCAGGCAGCTGCATCACAACAGGAAACACTTTTTATTAATGGAAACAATTTCAGCAAACCAGGGGAGCTACTAGGGGAGAATAACAGCTGCTAAATAGGCTATATGTTTCAAGTCCATTTCAATTGATCCTCGGTATCTGCAATATAAATCAAGCAAGACAACTTTTGAAAAATAGCTGCGGGAGGGAATTGTGCACCATTTTATAAAAGACATAGATCATTTTTTGAAAACCTCATTTATTGATGGCTATATCTTTTGCCAAGAGTAAGGCCATCAAGTCCGCAATCTCCCTGTGCCGATGGGAACTTAACAGGATGAGGATACATTCTACAACGCATTTAGTGGAAGGGAAGTCATGCTTGAGTTTTCTTAAACTGGATAGTTTCCTCATATTGGATTTTGTGGCGTCCCTTCAAGTGGTTATACAAATTTGTGGCGTTGTCCTGTGGTGCCGCCACCATCGTAAAACATAACATGTTCTGTCTGCACAACATGTTCCTCTGAACGGGGGCAAAAACTGAAAAAGCTCCAAACGTGTGAAGATGAGCCACGTTTCAGTAAGACAATGATTTGATTACCTAAGTTTTGTTTTGGGCAAATTTGTTCACTTTTAATTTGTCTTGATGACTCATTTTGATTTGTTTGATTTTGTGCTTGACTAGTTGCCACTAACATCTGGTCTGTTTCAATTTACACACTTGCATTTATATGATATGTAGTCATTGGTAACAGCAAATGTGAGATTCTGGATTTTATGCACAGGTCACCAAAAGGCAAAGGCTGTAAAATTGAAACCTTTATGGTTAAAATTGCTTTGAGAAATGAATCAGGATGACAATTATTATTTATACGATTAATTGTGCAGCCCTATTTCTTTCCAATGGAAAGAAAGGTTACATAGGAAATATAAGACAATATGTTATTCCTACAAAACACCTGCTTCTATTGAGATACCTGGCTGTGAGTGCTGGTCGTGACCCCACGTGGTCCAGAGTCTGATTGGTCACTCTGATACTTGTGGGAGCATCAGGAGGTGAGGGGTCTGTGGAGAGAGTGACATAAAGAAATGATCAGCAAAACATAATCATCATTATCAATATTATCATCATTGTCAGGCAACATCGACATTTCAACTAAAAGGCTCTCATCCTCCCAGGAGTCCAAAATGTGTGTTAGTGGTAGAAATTATATCAGGTTTGATGTTTATCCCCGTGGTAAAGCAACATTAAAAACATGTGAAGATGTGGGGAAGAGTGAACTTGATTCCCACTACGCAGAGAGCACTGGCCATCTTGACTGAATTGTCTAATGAGTATATGCGTCTAATGTCCTGCAGTGGAGCAAAATAAAGAATAAGATCTTGGGGGGGAAGGACTAATTTCCTCATGGTTTCATTCAGGCCTCCACAGCCAATTAGATTTACAGCATCAAAGGTGAGTGATACTGGAGAAGTCTGAGGCCTCCTTTTTCAGTAGCTACCACAACACAGACCAAAAGCGACCACCACAAGTCTTTGTTTGCAATCCTGAGGTCACCGGCCTTTCAACACCGGCTCTGTATCTCGTTAAAACCACAAACCCCAGTTCTGCATCTGATTAAAACTACAAAATGTATCTGATTAGAACTACATCTCCCATGGCAGGCCTCCTGCAGGCCTCGGGCTGTGCTGTGCTGACCCACAGCCAGAGATCAAAGATAGGGCAGCATATTAGGACTGGGGGACCTCGCCTGTTTGTGTATGCATGTGTGTAAGTGTGTGTGGGTGTGTGGGTGTGTGTGTGTCAGTTTTTCTGTATAAGTGGAGTGTCTGTTGGGACTCCTGGTAATTGGCCCGCTACAGATCAGAACCAAAGCACACACGCAAAACACACTCTCAGAGGCTTTCTTCACTCTGTGTTTCTTCCTCAATCAGCTGGATCTCAGTTGATTTGCTCATGCTGTCTGGCAGGCGTGAAGACATCGAGGTGAAGTTTCTGGTCCAGACCCCCCCACCCCCAAAAGCAGCTGGCAGGCTCTGCTCGAGCTGCATATCCTCATGGACTGAAGGGATTCATGAATTTAAATTCTCCCTCTTTTGCTCGTTAGCGTGAAGCCACAGTGGAGTAACTTCAACCATGATGACGTCTGCCAGCTTCCTGATTTGTGACCCCTGACCTCCAGCCCCTGACTAATCAGCCTGATGAACTGAAAACACAAGACTCTGACTCCGATCAGATGGTATTTGGAATGTGCAAGTGTGTGTGTCTTTAACCTCTCACCTCCGTCTCGCCCACTCCTCCTAAAAACACACACACACACACACACACACACACAGAGCGCAGAGCCATGGCACAGGTTGTATGTCTTCTGAAACTCCACTGGAAGCATGAGAAATTCCTCCGTTTAGTGTTTTTGTTGATAGCGGTGGAAAATGCTGTCTCAAACACCTCTCCATAATCTCCAATAAGTGTTCAACTGATAAAGAAGCTTTTTTTTTTCTTTTTTTTTCCAAAGCTCAGTCCAACCTGAAGTCATTACTCACATACAGACATGCTTTAGCCAATCCTGGCAGGCGATTCATATCACTAGCCAATCCTGGCACAGCATCAATATGACCTAAGCCTGTTAAGCATTAGAGTTAGAACCTCCTACTGTGTGTGTGTGTGTGTGTAGATGTGTGTTGGTCTCACTTTCACCCTCTTCCCTCTCTCGTTCACTCACCCACACCAGGGATTCCACTCTGGCACTAAACCAACTGAATAAGAGTGTTTGTATTAGTGTGTGTATGTGTGTGTGTGTGTGCGCCTGTATGTGTGTGTTTTCTGTCTCCTGCCAGTGTTTTATGGACTGTCTGATAGTTTTCCTGCTGTGCGTACATTATCCATCAACTCTGAGTGAAAGAGAGAGAAAGACAGACAGACAGAAAGAGAGGAAGTGAAACGTTCCCGAGTTTCGGACTTTTTTTCCGCAGAGAGGCATAACATCTCTTTTCAGTTTAAAATGACACAAGTGGTGCCCAAGAATCACTGTGATGCTGAGTATTCGATGACAGGTTAAGAAAACACAAAGGAGACGTCATTAAATCATAACTGTCTGCTGTGCAACCTGAAGAGTTGTGTGTGTGTGTGTGAGTGGAAGGGAAGCAGAATATACGCATGTGTGTTTGTTGTGTGCATGTTTTGCATGAGTGTGGGAGAATAAAGCGTTAGGTAAGCATAGAAAAATGTAGGACAAGATGTGTGTGTGTGTGTGTGTGTGTGTGTGTGTGTGTGTGTGTGAGTGTGTGTGTGTTACCTTTGCTGGAGATGTAGTGTTTGCTCGGTGTGGTAAACCCTCTGCTGCCCTGGCTGTTGATGGCCGCGACTCTGAACTGGTACCAGCGCTGTGGCCTCAGCTCCGATAAAACCACATGTTCTGCAAGGGTCTGCACACATAAACACAGATAGTGCAAATAACAATAAGTAATATAGCTGAAGGATGAAGAACACTATATATATTAATATGAGACTTAAAATGTTGAAATGGCAACAGTGACAAAAAAAGGTAAAAGAGGGAAGGAAAATTAATGTTGGTCTTTGTAGTGCACATAAATATTTTTATCCAGTTTTGGATCATTTAAATAGATAAGATGTGTCAGGAAGTTTAGTACTAGTTTGAAAGTCCAAAGCATATTTTAAAAACAAATTAAAGTTTTATTCTTTAAATATACACTCAGTGGCCACTTTATTAGGCACACCTGCATAATCTAATATAATCCAAAACCAATGTTCTGCCATCAAGTTTACTTTTATGATGCCTATAATGCTCAGGTTTTCTTGTCACAGTAATAGTGGTGTTCATTCACTTCTATGTTTAACACTGAGCTCATAGTTAGTGCTGCTGGTGAACTGGACTGTATTTTATTGAGAGGTGTTTCCAATATTCTGTCCCCCTCAATGTATATACATAGAGAGGACAAAAAATTAGAAACACCTTGTAATGTGACGTAGTCCAGTACAAGACCTCTGCAAACTACAACCTCAATAATAAACATATAATTAAATTTACACATTCGACCATGTCAACAAAAACTGAACAAAATAAAATTTCTTAAAAGGTATAGTGTACTGTATGTAAAAACATGGTTTTACATGGTGAGCCCCCCATTTTTAACATCTTAACATTTTACTTTTGTCACGAATTTAATAATTAACAACAGTTACAACAGTCAGACCATAATTATAAGCAGTTTGCTTTATAAATGAAATTACAGCAAACGCTTTAGGGTCCAGCTGAAGTCAGTGGGTAGAAGCACTTGATTTAGTTTAATGTGCTGAAATATGACGTGTATTGTCTCCCTGACAGTGCAAAGATAACCACTGCTTAAAATCAGCTTACACACACACACACACACACACACACATACACACAGAAACACACACAGAAACACACACACACACACACACACACACACACACACACACACACACAAGCTCCCATCTATTTAAGTCCATAATGAGCGTTCAGTCATTCAGAGTCAGCCGGTGGAACGACTGTGGCTGTCTGTGGTCCTGTTTTAAGCTCTGCTTATTTACCTAACCTCACACAGGCAC
>NC_043983.1:23957320-23967320 GCF_902150065.1 Myripristis murdjan | reverse complement strand
AATTCAAGAGTCCTTTCATTGAAAATGCATTTACTGATGCTTAAATATTTGTTTTTTGTCCTTTGTGCTTCATTTGATGGTACACCAGGTGGAGAGGAGGAGGACAGGCGAGGGCGTGACACAGATGGTGAGACGGATTTGAGCCACAAACCCTCCTGTTACCCACGCAGCGCACACCTTACACTCTCAAATGTCACTTGGATGTTGTAAATCACTGAAATGTTCCTGCACTGTATTTATGTAAGAGGAGCTGAGAGAGGAATGGACTCTTTTGGCCTTGGAGGCGACATGATGAGTTATGTGTGTTAGGGTGTGTTAGGTTGTGTGTGTGTGTGTGTGTGTGTGTGTGTGTGTGTGTGTGTGTGAAAGAGACAGAGAAAAGCCCGGTAGACATAGCACAGGTTAGAGGTTAGAGATGTTACTGTTTAACACTCCAACACACTAACACTAGAGCTGAGATTAATGACTGTGTGTGTGTGTGTGTTAGTGCGCGTGCATGGGTAGAAGCTTTATACAGGCTCTCCTCAAATGTCTGTATAATCATTAATCACACAAACACACACACTCATACATGCACACACATGCACGCACATTGTATTCCACCCCTGCACCCCTCCGCTGGTCCCTCCTGCTGGTTTATGGCCTCACCTGCCACAATAGAGGGATGACAGCCACACTCGGTGAGCGAGGAAAGGAAATGGGAGAGGGAGGGGAAGAGAGATGTGGTTTCAGAATGGATGGAGGGAGGAAAGGAGTGAGTGTCAGTTGAAAAGGAGAGAGGAGATGAAAGAAAAACAGTGAACAGGCCCAGAGAAAGTTGTGAGAGGAAAAGCGAGAGAGACACAAAAAGACAGGCACGGTCCAGATGTGCTCGCTCCGTCCGCACAGTGTGAGAAATAATTTAATATCGAATCATGTCCTCGTCTTACTTTGGAGTTTGAATTCTAGACATATTTCAAGTTGCTAATGTTCATTCATTTTCCAAACCGCTTATCCGCAAGGGTCGCGGGGGGTGCTGGAGCCTATCCCAGCGCTCATTTTTAAACATCAATACATCATTGTTAAATCAGATGCAGTATCAGGGTATAAATGCCAGAGAAAATGAGGTCATGGTTGAGATGACTGGTAGCCTCTAACTCACACTAGTATTGTTCCAGGACCATTGAACTACAATTAACCCACATTTTGCACTGCAACAAACCGTTCTGCAAATCATACTGGGGTATAAATGCTTTCACAACATTTTTTAATTCTTGGTTGAAACAGGCACCTTGTAATGTTCGGTGTCTGTGGCCAAAATATTTGGAAACGTTTATTCAGAACTGATTATTCCCTGGGGACTACTTTCTGATGGAGGAACCGAATCAATCCGCCCAATTTCAAGTCATCATAACAAAACAGTGCTGCTGTTTTTACAAAAACTAATGTGGACGGCTTTATCCCGGTGATGGAATATTGGTGTGAAAAAAATTTGTAGTCTCTGAAACTTAATTTTTCATATCGTAGTGGATAAAACTGGATAAAAAGTAAGAAAAATTATATCAGAGTTCTAAAATATGACTTGCTTGCTTTGGGAAAAGAGACTGAACATCTACCCTCTGTAGAAGTTGGGTTAAACACACAGAATCACTGGTATGGCCTTTTAATGCTGCTGGCCTCATGGAGTCTGCCATGTTCACCCTTGTCTTTGTATTTCTGGACCTCAGAGGAAAAATACTAACTAGTGTGGATAATCCCAATACAACCAAACTGTGCATATATAGACAAAACTGAGCACTAGTTCATTATACACATGTTGTCCTGAAACACACAATGGACGCTGTTTCTCAAAATTTAAGACGAAGAGAATGTCTTTTTTTCAGTCCGAGGTTTTCTCTTTCACTTTACGGAAGAGGATAAACATGTTGGAAGTGATGTTTCCAATTTCTTTTCACTTATTTGATCATCGACTATTCTGAGAAACTCTAAAGCTTTGGCTCAGTTTGCTCTGGAGGAACAGAAATCTGACCGGAGTAAATGCAACGCAGAGGCTGGAAGAAGCACGGGCCTCAAAGCAATGGTAGTTATTCTGTACAGTATTTACCATCATTTGGTAATAATTCCTTAATGCTAAACTGCTACATGCCATATTTAATTTAATATAGGCACATTTACAATGGGTGATAATAAATCTAATTTAAAAAAATCAACATATAAGACTCAACTATTGTCTTATATATCAAAAGTGATATACTATTGAATGATATATATTGAATTATTTGATGTGTTTACGTGGCAAATTGGATGACAGCGCATTTCAAACAGCATACATGTTTTTAAATATGCAAACGAACAAGCGTACAAACACACACATGCATACGCACACACACACACATGCACACAAACACACACTTTTTCGGCCTTGTGGTGCTTGGGTGAAAAGGAGCGGAACAAATTCCAAAAATCCCTTTGAAAAGCAGGTTAGCGTTTTAGCAGACCTTTGGAAAAACATGTAAAACAACTACGGCTAACTGAAGTCGGCAGGTTGTGGGGGGGACTGGAGGGAGAGGAGGAAAGAGAGTGGAAGAGGAGAAGGGGGTAAAAAAAGGAGGAGAAATGCCCGGAGATAACTGTGTGGTTCAATTCCCCACCTCTAGAACCGCATTCGCGCTCACAGCCGCCGACAGAACTGAATCCAACCAGAGCTTTCCCTCCTCTGTCTCTCCTAATCTGTCTCCCGCTCTCTACTTCATCACTCTTTCAATTAGAGAATAAAAGTATTAAAGCTGCACTGTCAAGTCTACCTTTGAAAAGATAATGATGCTGGGAGGCATGCGGATGTGGAGTGTGGAGAAATGGATGGTGTTGTGAAAGACAGATCAAGCTCTTTCGGCTTTTTGAGGTGAGCTATGTAAAGGAATGCATCAAATGAGGACAATTTACCTGTTAAGTCATGACAGACATGAAAATCTGAGGGTAATTTTGTTCTGGTGCTCTACGCTAACACTTCAGCACACACTTCACTGGATTATATGAGGCGATTTGCATTATCGCAACAGCAAGAAAACACAAAGTTTTGGCAGCTCTCAAGGTAAATTCACACTAATCTAATCTAATCTGTGCAGTGGATGAAAATATGGTGGCTCATAACATGATCATTCAAAAGCTGATCAGCCATACTGAGTTAATCCTATATGGACACAAAATCTTGTAAGTCCTGCTTGATATCAATTCATAGGCGATGAAGACAATCATGGGAAAAAACAATGGCACTCCGTTTGAATGAAACAATATAATTTATTACTTGAGCAAGGCAACTAAACACACCAGCGAAATCTTCTTCAGGGTCTTAATCCTATAGGGTTTTTAAAATTTAGAAATACACAGACCATTTTATCACAAAAAATCTCCTGACTTTGGAAATGTTAGTTGTTTATTATCAGCCACATGGAGTTTGCATGGAGCGCTGGAATAAATGGAGTCTGTTCTCATCACTTAATGGGAAACTGACCAATTTCCTATAATACTCTTGCCGAGAATAACTTCATGCCCTGGACGCAGCAACACTTTTGACAATACTCTGTCAGCGCTGGCGCTCATGGCACAATAAATTAAACATAGCCCCATGTGAAGTCGCATTAAACCAGCGGACTCTGTGGGGCAAAGGGAGGGAATGCAGCTGTAAGCAAGAGATTTCTTAAGAAAGGAAGGAGGAACAAATGTGCAGAGCGTTGAGTCAAACAGCAGGACACGGGCAGGAGAGAGGGATACAAAAGGAGTTGAAACTGAGTGATATGAATCCCGAGGGGGAGAAGAGGAGGCAAGCACAGGTGAGGAGGAGAGGATTTAGGGGAGAAGGGCTGCAGAGGCAGAGGATGAGGATGAGAGGAAGGGCAGCGGGGACTCGACACCTTTGCTCCTCTGTTCTGCATCAGACCTGTTTTTAGCGGTCACCCCGCTGCCATACACACCTGATCCATGTTACTGCTTCTCCTCTGCATGTGTGTGTGTGTGTGTGTGTGTGTGTGTGTGTGTGTGTGTGTGTGTGTGTGTGTGTGATATGAGAGAGACAGAGATAAAAGCTGAGGGAGATGGAGGGATGGAGGGATTGAGGAAGGGCTGTAGTTCAGATTTTGTGAACTCCCATGTGGATTTTCATGGCAGGGAGTCCGCCGATGATGTGACTCAAACCATATGTGGTGCAGCAACATCTGCCTGGTGTGTGTGCGTGTGTGTGAGTATATGTGTGTGTGTGTGTGTGTGTGTGTGTCTGTTTGATAGAAAGACCTGTATGTGCCCAGATTTCTCTCAGCACTAAATGAATGCACAAAACATAATATATGTTACACCTAGTAAATAAAAAACATGTGCATTTATTTGCAGGTTTTTGAATCTGCATTCACAAATCATCTGACACATGTGGATTTAGTTACATTTGATTTTGCAATTTTGAGACATTTCTGGCAGTGACACAGTCTTCCAATCCACAAATCTCTGTTGCGTTCAGGTGCCGGTGGGAAGGCCCGATATCCAGGACTCCCAAGTTGGTTGTTAAACAGCATTGCACTCATGTGCTATTTTGCTGGAAAATCAAATCCACAAGACGTACAATAAACAAATATGTCTTGCAACTTAAGAAGGCAAACAGACTCTGCTTTACTCAAACACACATTATGCCTGTCCAGCTAACTATAAACAGGTAATAAAGGTGCACTGTTGACGCAGCTTGTTGTTTCGGCACGTTATCATGATGTTCATCACCCATCACCCACAATCCACTGAAAGAACAATATCAAAGCAGATTTACATTTTTTTTTTTTTTTGACAATTGTGAATCAACATGTATTTGGACCTTTCTACTACCTCATCATCACCTTGGCATTCTCTATACTGATAAAAACCTATGCCACTTCATAATCTTTCTTTCCATTATTTTTTTGGAATATATGAATATATTTTTTTTGGAATAGATGGATCTGGAGTTCTGAACCTGAAAATGCTTTGGAGGAGAGGAGATTAATGGAGTGTGATCAATTGATATTTGACATACAAATTGAGTATACAAATTGTGAAATTTCCCCACCGTGGGACTAATAAAGGAATATCTTATCTTATCTTAAATATCAAATAGCATATTGTTTTAGAAATATTTATCACAAGTTCCTGTTTTTTTTTCTTTGTTTTTTCGTGAAATCATTAATCATTTTATGCTTCAGACTTCCAGAGTGAGTGACTCCCTCTACCTCAAAAACGGTCTAAAAGAAAAAGTCATGAAATTACTCTGTAAAAACTGCTATCAAAAGTTCCCTTGCCAAAGCCTTTACTAGCTCCTGCAGTGGGAGGCTGGCTGAAACCAGGGCACATTTTCCTGATTCACCTGGACAGCCTTAAATTGGTTTAAGGTCACAAGAAAATGTCCGAAAACCACCATTATTCCTTCTGGATCTCACTCCTACAGACCAGCAACTTCTCTGTCCTACATCTTCCAATTTGTTTTCTCTTTCTCTCACACTCTCTCTGATTCTGCCTCTCCATGTTGGAGGAACAGCCCTGAAGGACATAAGAAACTTGTCTGTCTGTCCAGTCGTGTTTCTATGTTGTGGTTGATGTTAACCAGCCTTGATGACTGTTTTGTAAAGAAAACGACGAACAAATACAGAGCACACACTGTATAACACTCCCAATGAGGGCAGAATGAGCACCTATGTCTTCTGTCTAATCTCATTTTATCTTTATTTATCTGTTGTTCTTCATGATGTTCTTATAATTTTATGTCATCTTGTGTATGAATGCTTGTTTGTATTTACTTCATCATCGTGCTTCAGTTCTGTTCTTGTATTTGAAGACTGTGTCGTGACTGTTTTTGTTCTCTCCTTATGCCATTAGCCTCCAATGTTGACTTTTACATATTTGGCTGTCTTCACTGTCAACAGACTATAAAATGGCAAGAAGTAATAACTCTGCAGCTCAGACAAGCACAAAGAGACTCTGTGGTTGTTGCTATCAGAGGGAGCTGCGGTTTACAGGAGTGCGAGCCTCCTACAATCAACTGCTGCCGAATTCGGGGCCGAGGTGATAGCATGCATAACACCGCCCTGGCATTCATGCACACACAACAGTCAGATGAACAGAGCCAGGGCAATAAACCATTAACTTGGTATTAAACTGAAAAATACTTTCCGTCGGCACTCATTCAGTTTTTCTCACTCGCTCTTTTCTCTCTTCGATTCACAGCTTTGAGGGGACACAAAGGGAGTGGGGGGAAGGAACGAGAGACAGGCCAAGACCCCTCGCTGAAAGAATAATTTTGGTAGAGGTGAAAAGGTTTGTGTGTGTGTGTGTGTGTGTGTGTGTGTGGCACTGCTGAAAGCTGATGTCTGATGTTTCGCTCAGTGTGGTAGTTTCCGTGACGGTCTGCTGGTGGGGTTTTTTCAGGGGACCCGCTATAGGCTGCTCTTGACATTAACCTCTGCTGACCCCTACACACACACACACACACACACACACACACACACACACACACACATATGTACACACTCTCTCACTTTCTGTTGATCATCGTTTGCAGCGAGGTCGGCAGCAGAGATAACCAGTTTAACCTCCATAACTCTGACTACTGAAATCCGCGCAACACAGAAACAAGCCCTACCTCTGACTGTTTCCATCTGTTTCCATCCAAGTGAATTTTGTTGTGAACCTTTTCTGGATGCATTGGATCCATATTATAGAGAACAACAGTAAAACAGTTAAATAAATAGAATAATTAAATGTCATTGATTTAAGTGTATTTATTGTTTTTCCAAGTAAAAATTCCACTTGTAAAATAAAAAAAAAAAAAACAGAAATGTCAGCAGCCTTTTTTTTTTTTTTTTTTTTTTTTTTTTTAATTTTAAGTACTTCCAGACAGACCTTTTCTTTGTTGCTTCCATTTCAGTTTACATTTCAGTTTACTGTCAGTCAGCGGCTCTGTCTTATCAGTGGACCCTCTGTGAAGTCTGACTCCGTAACGACCAACTTCATATCCACCCTGTCTCCTAAAAATGACATTCTCATACGACTAAATACGTTTTGAGGGGAACATAGTTTACCTTGGATTACATTTGTTTATAACATATCACAAGACTTTTTGTAATCATTTATTCTAATGTCTGCATTAGGTGGTAGGTGGAGTGGTGGATGAGTCCATTGCAAAACACCAGTGGTGCTTGTTTTTTGCAAGTGTTACGTGCATTATGTTACATTTTGTTGTTTTTAATGCCTAAACCGAACCTTTTCCTTACCTTAACCGAGTACTTTTGGTGGTTAAAGTAACACAAGTGGCTAAAATGTCATCCAACGTGATATATAAGATATGCTGATTAGCATTTGTGATAAATCAGAAGCTAACCTGCAGTTTAGTTGTATGGGAACTTAATTTGTAGGAGATTGGGTTGCAAAGGTAAGATCCACATCTGGACAAATGTTTTAATTAGGATCTGGCTGAATCCGGAGCCACCGAAAATGGCCTGATCCTGTCAGATCTGGATCCGGATCTTGGACCGCTGTATCCCAACAGGACTGCAGAAATGTTGGATCCTGAACCTAAACACAGCTATCAGAAAAAAACAAGAACTGGAAAGTCTTTCAAGAAGTGATTAATATTGGGCAGGCTGTGTCTGCTGATGTTGGTGATATTTCCTGCTGACAACAAGAGAGAAAGGCACTTGGCAGTATTGTAATGTATGAACTAATGGCCATATACACACAACGGGAGGCTCATGGGAGCAACAATGCGTTTGACATTTCTGAAAGGTCGCGGTAGACCCTCGGATATTTTGCAGTCACTTTTTGGCTGCAAATGTCACGGCATCAGAATTTATTCCACAGAAGTGTTTTCGTTGTGATTCTTACATTTCTTTAGCAGCAAAATATTTTTCCTCACACTGCACATAAAGGGATTTGTGCTATACTGCAAGGCAAAAAATTTTCCAGAAATACGCCTTTTCCATTCAGCCATTCTAAATCACTGCATCACATTCTGCACATAAAGACGTGTATTTAACTGTCTCACTCTCCTTCTCTCTCTCTCTCTCTCTCTCTCTCTCTCTGTCTGCATCTCTGAGATGGGACCAGCACTCTGCAACACCCACAGCAACGTCCAGAAAACGGTAACAAGCTAACAGCTCAGTGGGAGTGCAAAGTGGACAGACTGGCAGCTAAAAATACACAGCATGGAAACTCCACTCAAATCAAACAATGAAATAGCAGGCACGCACACACACACACACACGCACGCACACACACACCAAGACCTCCTGGCAGGCAGTGTTAAGTGAATAAATAGGGGCTAATTTTTGCTCCAGGGAGGGTGGATAATGGGGGGACGAGGGAGGACGTTATTTCAACTGAAAACACAACCTTTACTATTACACCAGCCATATGGTAGGGATTACACTGAGAAAGTAATGGAGAGAAATACAGCGTGTGTATGTGTGTGAGTGTGTGTGTGTGTGTGTGTCAGGAAACAGGGACACCTCCTAACCCGTTTCCCCTGGGTGCCCGGTCTTTGTGCAACCCATTATTCCTTTCTGCTTATTACTGCAATTGCCTGAGCGCAATACTTCTGCATTATCTGAAGGTCACTGAACCGCACTGGGGGCAACGTGTCCCACTAGAGGATTTTCTAATCTTAATCGAATTCAAAAATGTGGGAGACCACAGACGTTATGACAGATTTAATGACAGATTTTTAATATTTTAATCATAAGAACGCACACGCCAGAAGATTCAGTCGACACACCGGACCACACACTCGGCGTTTATACTAAAGATGCTCTGTACATAAGATGACGCATTGAAAGCTGCGCCAGTGGTTTGAAATGGTATACACTTCCTGTCTCCTTAGTGGGTTAGTAGGTTACTTTGTTTGGAGGTTTTGTTAGGAGGACTAAGTCGGACCCAAAATCTGCCTGATTAGTACTCATATTACTTTTTTGTGGCAACTACTCACCTAAAGTGCTTTTTTTAATTCCAGTAACGATTCACTTGGTTACTTCTTCCAATAAGCCAGGTGTCACTTTATCTGTCTTTACTTATCCTGATTGCTTTGTTTGCGCAAATATAAAATCCCAGACCTATGTTTCTGCACATAGGCGCCATGTGTTTATCTCATGAAGCAAACGCTAATGGCAGAGATGAAGACAGCATTAACATCGTGGAAGTATTCCCACAAGTTTTAATTTGTGGGTGAAAAGGACACGTCTGTCTGTCATTCCTTTTATTACCCTGCAGTGTTATAGTAATTACAGTCTGTGCAATAAAGCTATGCAATACATTGACTATAATGTTAAGACATATGTAGTAAAAATAATTAGCATGTGCAAGGCATTGCAAGGGGGTTTTCACTACACTTAAGTTATAAGGGCTATTCTTCTTAATGGACAACACTATAATATCACATATAATGCAACAAATGAATTTTCAAAGTAATTTGCCCGTGAAAAAGTTCACAAATGCCGCTCTATAGCTTTTTGTGGGGACACAACACCTGCATCATGTAACATTATAAACAGCTTGGACATGGGATACGGTAAAGAGTGCTGAGTCATTTTTAATGCAACATGACAAAAGCAGCAGTTTGTTTTAACGACCCTGGCTTCTGGAGAAAGATTTCTCATTTGGGCCCCAGAATAAACGAGTTCACAACATATAGTCATACAAATGCAATCTCAATATATCACCCGATTATGAAGCTGTTTTATCTAAATTAAAGAAATCATTATTATTTTTTCCTTTTGAAAGTAATTACAAATTGACTTGAAAAATGAAACACATCATTTAGAAAATAAAAACAGGGTTCATTTTTCTTTTTTTTCTATCAACTGGATCCAGGCAGCAGCTTCTGCACAACCGTTGTTTTGTGTGAGCAAGAGCTGTCTCACAGGGCGTGTTTATGTGCGTGCGTGCGTGTGTGTGTGTGTGTGTGTGTGTGTGATGTCTGTTGGAGAGGACTGTGTGTTTGCCTCTGTGTGTTATGTGCATC